>NC_091352.1:20131059-20208559 GCF_038502225.1 Cherax quadricarinatus | reverse complement strand
CACACACACACACACACACACACACACACACACACACACACACACACACACACACACACACACACACACCTGTAACCACAAATATGCGAGTACACACACACACCAGTGAAGAGGCGAGGCCAGGAGCTATGACTCGACCCCTGCAACCACAGTTAGGTGAGTATACACACACACACACACACACACCTGTAACCATAAATATGGGAGCGCGCGCGCGCACACACACCAGTGAAGAGGCGAGGCCAGGAGCTATGATTCGACCCCTGCAACCACAGTTAGGTGAGTACACACACACCTGTAACTATAAATATGCGAGTACACACACAAACACACACACACACACACACGCACACACACACACACACACACACACACACACACACACACACACACACCACAATTCGCAGCATAATTTACTTGATCTATTGTAAATTTTATTCACATTATTATAATCAAGGGGGAAGCGCTAAACCCGGAGGATTATACAGCGCCTGGGGGGGGGGATGTGGAAGGCATTCAGGCTTAATTCGGGAAACTGGAGCACAGATCCAATTCCCTAAATCAAGAGCCCCTCACCAACATCAAGGAACCTTCCTTGAGGGGAATTTTATTCAGACATTGCTTAATGAAAGATAATCTCATTTGGAGCAGCAAGGTCATTATATATTATCATAACATTTTCTTATTGCATTAATTGCAGTCCGAGATAATGTATACACTTCCTCCGCTGGACCTGGAAAATTTGGGTTCCGTGCACCTGGGGTTGTTTAATTTCTGCACAAATTCCTCTTTATTATTCTTTTGTTGTTACAGAAATAGAGCAATGTTCGTGTTGCACCATCTTCAGTGTTGAATTTATGGAAATTGCTTTAAAAGTTTGCAATTGTCGTTGCACACACAACCTTCTGTTGCAATTTATCGCAATCGTCAATCTCTCTCCAAAGAGAATTATTTCACGCAATCTTTTATTACGTCGGTTCTTACGTCACTGTGTTCAGTTGAGGCAGTCAGTTACGTCACTGTGTTCAGTTGAGGCAGTCAATTACGTCACTGTGTTCAGTTGAGGCAGTCAGTTACGTCACTGTGTTCAGCTGAGGCAGTCAGTTACGTCACTGTGTTCAGCTGAGGCAGTCAGTTACGTCACTGTGTTCAGCCGAGGCAGTCAGTTACGTCACTGTGTTCAGCTGAGGCAGTCAGTTACGTCACTGTGTTCAGCCGAGGCAGTCAGTTACGTCACTGTGTTCAGCTGAGGCAGTCAGTTACGTCACTGTATTCAGCTGAGGCAGTCAGTTACGTCACTGTATTCAGCTGAGGCAGTCAGTTACGTCACTGTGTTCAGCTGAGGCAGTCAGTTACGTCACTGTGTTCAGCTGAGGCAATCAGTTACGTCACTGTGTTCAGCTGAGGCAATCAGTTTAAGGTTCTAGTCCAACAAGCAAGTTTTACCAACTGGATCATCACATAACTAACACCAAAGCCAAGAGTAATTAATGCATTCCTCTTGACAAAAATACCGTCATTTCTTTTACTACAGCCAGAGTTTCACTTGTCTCTCATAACATTTATTCTTAAGAGCAATTTTAATGATATCACTTATAACACTGTCCTTGCTGCCTCATCATCTGAGAAGCCTTAATGCTGGTAAAGAACTCTAAAACCAAAGAAATGCAGCTTCCCTTCCTTAGATCAAACATTTTTGATCTGTTTTTTTTTTTTTTTTCATTTAAAAGTTCAATACTTCAGTAATAAAGTAATAGTAATAATAATAATAATAGATGCACCTCGATTGCTTCGCGAACCGAGAAAGGTTTTCCTGTATTCCGTCACCCAGTTCCCCAGTCCCTCAATGAACTAGATTGGAATAGTGCAGAGTGCGGTGTAATTTAATACTGCAGTTAAATATTAGCTCTGAAATTTTGAAGGGAATCAGAAGAGACATTCACGGGTTATCACATGGAAAGAAATTTTTATATTCTTTAATACGAATGTTAAATTATGACTCACAGCCCAAATCTATATTTAAACGTTTCAAAGAGCCCAGTAACCTCAAATACACAAGAACATTAAGTTTCAAGCCGCTCAGAGGCTTCATTATGAAGTTTTCAGCTTGGAAGTGTTTGTTAACCAGATGCGACACTCGGCAAACTGGGACCAACATATGTCAAAATCAGTCTAAGCTTTTCTTTAGGTAAGACTGACCATCTTTTATGAAGGTAAGTGCAGTAAGTAGGCAAACAAGTAACTAATTAAAATTTACGTAAACTTGGTGCACACAACAGACAATTTTTTTAGCAACAGTATTGAGTGCACAGATAATATAGGTACATAGTCCATTATGTGACTTTAACCAAGAATAATTCTATCAAGACAAACACTGTGACTTGTTTCTAATCAGAAGAGATATTCCCCATTATTTCACAAAAACTAATTTGATTATTAAATCTGGTACATTAAAACCTGCACAACATAACGTCAAAATATTGGTTCCTAAGAGGAAAACACATCAGTAGTACAAGCTGATGAGGCGTTTTACATTTATTGCAAGAATAAAAAAATATATATACAGACAAAACCCCTGAAGAGGTTCATATATCTCATATTATTATTGTAATCATGGGGGAGCGCTGAACCCATAGGATTATACAGCGCCTGTGTGGGGGGATGGAAGGTATTCAGACTCAATTCAGGGAACCGGAGCACAGATCCAGTTCCCTAGATCAAGAGCCCCTCACCAGCCCCTTGAGGGGCTCTCATTGAAGATTCATGTCTTTCACGATTGTTAAATAGTGACCAAAGGAAAGCAGTAAACCCGTAGAGGTTATATAGTGCTTGTGGAATGGGAGGCAGTCATATTCCAAAGGTATAAAAATACAGACAGATTGATGATTAAGACATCTGTGGAACAGTTGGGTAACTTTACTGTTGAAACCTATCGCCTACACAGCAGGCGTCTTCACTCAGATACAAAGGATGGATTCAAAGCACTAGAAATAACAAGGTATAGATGTAAGCCTTGTAGAAATAGTTTGAGGTTGTCAGTCCCTCAGCCTGGGCAAAAGTTTACCTGAATACTTCTCCAGGTTTACTCTACCTTCATGTGATTTACTGTACCTTCCTGTGGTTCACTGGACCTTCATGTGGTCCACTGTACCTTCATGTGGTTCACTGTACCTTCCTGTGGTTCACTGCACCTTCACGTAGTTCAGTGTACCTTCCTGTGGTTCACTGTACCTTCCTGTGGTTCACTGTACCTTCATGCGGTTCAATGTACCTTCATGTGGTCCACTGTACCTTCCTGTGGTTCACTGTACCTTCATGTGGTTCAATGTACCTTCATGTGGTCCACTGTACCTTCATGTGGTTCACTGTACCTTCATGTGGTTCAATGTACCTTCATGTGATCCACTGTACCTTCATGTGGTCTACTGTATCTTTCATCATAATTACCTCGCCTCTCATTAACTATTGTATAATTAACATTTTTTCAGAGTTAAATTAGATTTTAGTCTTGTATAATTTGCACGGGTTTAATAACCTTCATTTTGTGTGAATTGATTTTAAAGGTTGAGTCAGTGTGTCCACCCTGGGGCCACTCCCTGCGGCCACTCCCTGCGGCTAGTCCCCGCTACCTCTCTCTCTACGGTATTCTGCTGCCAACTTTTTACTTAGGCTTTTCTACTGTGACCTCACCTGTTGTGGTCTCTGATAGGGCTCTCTTGCTGTGACCTCTTACTTTTGCCTCTCTGCTGTGGTCTCTCACTGTGGCCTCTCTGCTGTGACCCCTATTGCTGCGTGCCTTGCTTACTGCGGCCATTCTGGCTGTCTCCCCCTCTTGCTTTGGCCTTTGTGACCTCTCTTGCTATGGCCTCTAACGGACCTCTCTTGCTATGGCCTCTAACGGACCTCTCTTGCTATGGCCTCTAACGGACCTCTCTTGCTATGGCCTCTAACGGACCTCTCTTGCTATGGCCTCTAACGGACCTCTCTTGCTATGGCCTCTAACGGACCTCTCTTGCTATGGCCTCTATGTGACCCCTCATGTTGTGGCTTATATGTGGCCTCTATGCAGCGGTTTCTCTTAATGTGGCCTCACTTGCTATGACCCAGTTGCGGTGGCCTCTCTTGTCGTGAATTGGACTGGTTTAGTCGAAGATTGAATTGTGAACATATTTATATAATAGCATATTAGAGAAGCAACTGGGATGAAAATAGGAAATAGTCCAGCCATAGAGAAGCAACTGGAATGAGAACAGGAAATGGTCCAGCCATAGAGAAACAACTGGAATGAGAACAGGAAATAGTCCAGCCATACAGAAGCAACTGGAATGAGAACAGGAAATAGTCCAGCCATACAGAAGCAACTGGAATGAGAACAGGAAATGGTCCAGCCATAGAGAAGCAATTGGAATGAGAACAGGAAATAGTCCAGCCATACAGAAGCAACTGCAATGAGAACAGGAAATAGTCCAGCCATACAGAAGCAACTGGAATGAGAACAGGAAATAGTCCAGCCATTTTTGGACTTGATGATCACTCTAAGTGAAAATTTGTATTCATTTTATCTTTGAGAAAACATTTTAAACCCAAGGGGAGGGGGGTCATAAAGCGTCTGGAAGAATGGAAGACAATCAGGTTCGATTCCAAGACGGTGAGGGGTAGCTCTGGTGCCTTAGATTGAGAGCCCGTCACTGGAATAATCAAAGTGGAGTCCGTAGTTAGATATGACTGATGCTCAGTGGTAACGTGTAATTTAGATGGGAAAATATAATTTAAGAAACATAGACCAGATTACTTTAGGGAATATTATGATAATCGTAATAAATTATATTGTGATGATGTTTCATGATGTTTGCAATTAATTGAGGCACCAAATAGGAGGAGTTGCCAAAAGACAATAAGGTCAATAAAATATTTTAATAGATTTTAAGTGTTTTCTAACCTTATTATTAAAAC
Organism: Cherax quadricarinatus; assembly: GCF_038502225.1. Lineage (NCBI taxonomy): Eukaryota > Metazoa > Arthropoda > Malacostraca > Decapoda > Parastacidae > Cherax > Cherax quadricarinatus. Next base: position 20,203,606 of record NC_091352.1, on the reverse strand, counting down.
GAATCTCGTTCAAAATGATAATTAGACAAAACGACAAAGTCTACATTCATGAAAGTTTTGTGGAAATGGAAAAAAAAACTATATGAATCAATTACAGAAATTATTTCAACCTACAAATCAACTAAACATAAAAAGGCATGATTCCGTGACTGGAACAATACACAACCCACACATAGGAGAGTGAAACTTGTGACGACGTTTCGCTCCGACTTGTACCATTAACTAGACTACAGAGAAGCACTAAACATTTCAGTAGAGCATTACTCAGCATACAAAAATAAGGTGAGAAGATATCATCAAATTTTAGATAACGAATAATAAGAGTAAATTGATGTAAAAACAATATACTATGTAACCTTGTGAAAAGTTACCGAAATGTTGAACATAAAAACCCATCAATAAAGATTAACGAGACAGTCGTTCAAGAAGACGTACAAAAGTGTGCCTTAAAATATTATGAAAAAAGGTCAAAGTATTTTCTGCAAGTATTGTATTTTCTGCAAGTGTTGTATTTTCTGCAAGTATTGTATTTTCTGCAAGTATTGTATTTTCTGCAAGTATTGTATTTTCTGCAAGTATTGTATTTTCTGCAAGCATTGTATTTTCTGCAAGTATTGTATTTTCTGCAAGTATTGTATTTTCTGCAAGTATTGTATTTTCTGCAAGTATTGTATTTTCTGCAAGCATTGTATTTTCTGCAAATATTGTATTTTCTGCAAGTATTGTATTTTCTGCAAGTTTTGTATTTTCTGAAAGTTTTGTATTTTCTGCAAGTATTGTATTTTCTGCAAGTATTGTATTTTCTGCAAGTATTGCATTTTTTGCAAGTATTGTATTTTTTGCAAGTACTCTATTTTCTGCAAGTACTGTATTTTCTGCAGGTATTATATTTTCTGCAGGTATTGTATTTTCTGCAAGTGTTGTATTTTCTGCAAGTATTGTATTTTCTGCAAGTGTTGTATTTTCTGCAAGTATTGTATTTTCTGCAGATATTATATTTTCTGCAAGTATTGTATTTTCTGTAGGTATTGTATTTTCTGAAAGTACTGTATTTTCTGCATGTACTGTATTTTCTGCAGGTATTGTATTTTCTGCAAGTATTGTATTTTCTGCAAGTATTGTATTTTCTGCAAGTATTGTATTTTCTGCAAGTATTGTATTTTCTGCAAGTATTGTATTTTCTGCAAGTATTGTATTTTCTGCAAGTATTGTATTTTCTGCAAGAATTGTATTTTCTGCAAGAATTGTATTTTCTGCAAGAATTGTATTTTCTGCAAGTATTGTATTTTCTGCAAGTATTGTATTTTCTGCAAGTATTGTATTTTCTGCAAGTATTGTATTTTCTGCAAATATTGTATTTTTGGCATGTATTGTATTTTCTGCAGGTATTGTATTTTCTGCAAGTATTGTATTTTCTGCAAGTATTATATTTTCTGCAGGTATTGTATTTTCTGCAAGTATTGTATTTTCTGCAAGTATTGTATTTTCTGCAAGTATTGTATTTTCTGCAGGTATTATATTTTCTGCAGGTATTGTATTTTCTGCAAGTATTGTATTTTCTGCAAGTATTGTATTTTCTGCAAGTATTGTATTTTCTGCAAGTATTTTATTTTCTGCAAGTGTTGTATTTTCTGCAAGTGTTGTATTTTCTGCAAGTGTTGTATTTTCTGCAAGTGTTGTATTTTCTGCAAGTGTTGTATTTTCTGCAAGTGTTGTATTTTCTGCAAGTGTTGTATTTTCTGCAAGTGTTGTATTTTCTGCAAGTGTTGTATTTTCTGCAAGTGTTGTATTTTCTGCAAGTGTTGTATTTTCTGCAAGTGTTGTATTTTCTGCAAGTGTTGTATTTTCTGCAAGTGTTGTACTGCAAGGGGCAGTAGGTACAGACGGGCTATTTTCTTTCGAAGATGATGTATCTAGTCAGGATTATCTAAATTTAGAGAGTTATTGAAAAAAGTGCATAAATAAAAAAATATCAAAATTTTGACAATATATGAAAAATGAAAGGCATAAAAAGTCACAATACAATGGCTGGAACAATTCACTAATAATGAGCATTGCTGTTATTTATACTTTTTCTATCACTAATTGTGCTGTTGCTGCTGCTTCTGCTGCTGCTGCTGCTGCTGCTGCTGCTGCTGCTGCTGCTGCTGCTGCTGCTTCTGCTGCTGCTGCTGCTGCTTCTGCTGCTGCTGCTGCTGCTGCTTCTGCTGCTGCTGCCGCAGCAGCAGACTGAAGAACTGACCCCCTCATAAACTGGCTACAAGATCTTGACCTTGTCACTACTCCTGCTGCCTCCGGTTTATTTTCCTCTATATTTAACCGGAGAAGTCTACCGTGTAGGCGATACGTTTCAACCGATAATGAAGATACCGAGCCGTGGCACATGTCTTGCTCATCACAGTTAATATGCTTTGTTTCAATGATTATTCATGACCACGTGACAGCATAATTCTGGCTCATGCATTTATATAATCTTCGTTGATGACAGCAATAACTGTAAAACATTAAAAATAATCGGTAGTCATTTAGTAAAGTCTGTTATAATTCTTTTAATTGGCGTAATTTTTGATTCCCTTATATAATAATGTTAATATTACTAATGATCAGGCTGTCATCTAAATGATGTTAGGATTATTAATAATTGTGGCTGATTATTTATTTTTTATGCATAATCGTTATGATTATTAATTATAACCAACATCTGTCATTCCCTCTTTCGCGAGATAATTTAGTGATACACAGGGAAGTAAATCTATAGATAATCATTCCCCTTTCCTGACATTCTACATATTAGGCGAGTTATTTTATATATCTTGCCTCATATCTTTCCAGACATTCTCTGGTGAGATATTTGTTGGTTATGACCAGACTGCAGTCATGACGCTAGTAATTATTACATTCCCAAACTTTCCTGACTCCACCTCTACCGCAACCACTACTGCCACCACTACCACCTCCACTACCACTACTGCCACCACTACCACCTCCACTACCACTGCTACCACCACTGCTACCACTATTGCCACCACTACTACCACTACTGCCACCACTACCTCCACTACTACTACTACCACCACTGCCACCACTACCACCTCCACTACCACTACTGCCACCACTACCACCTCCACTACCACTACTGCCACCACTACCACCTCCACTACCACTACTGCCACCACTACCACTACTACCACCACTGCCACCACTACCACCTCCACTACCACTACTGCCACCACTACCACCTCCACTACCACTATTACTACCACTTCCAACACAAACACCACCTCCCCCGCCACTACCACTACTGCCACCTCCACCACTACTGCCACCTCCACCACTACTGCCACCTCCACCACTACTACCACTACTGCCACCTTTACCACCACCACTACTACTGCTGCCACCATCCCCACCACAATTACCACCTCCACAACCATTACTACACATCCACCATCACTACTACCTCCACCACTACCACCACCCATCCACTACCAATCATCACCATCACTACCATCTCTACCATCAGCGTCACCACCACTCATACTTACACAACCTCCTAAGCCACTAACAACACCACCACCACCAATGCCACTACCACAGAATCGCAACCAATACCGATCATCACCATCACTACCACCACCACTAGTGTTACCACCACCATCACCACTAGTGTTACCACCACCATCACCACCAGTGTTACCACCACTATCACCACCAGTGTTACCACCATCATCAGCACCAGTGTTACCAACACCACCACCAGTGTTACCACCATCATCACCACCACCAGTGTTACCACCACCACCACCAGTGTTACCACCACCAGTGCTACCACAACCTGTGACCACCGCCAGTGTTACCACAACCACCACCACCACCAGTGTTACCACAACCACCACCACCAGTGTTACCACCACTACCACTTCTAACAGCACTACCACCAACAGACACAAACCGAAACATACAGAGACATATATGCAAATAGAACAATATACTCCTCAAATTTAGGAGCATTTTTAACTTAGTTAAACAACAGCACAGATCCTATAAGAAAAATATAATCGTGCCAGAACGGCTTAGTTTATTAAATAATTATTATTTTGAACATTATGTAACTCGACACTAAAGATAAGTGCGAAAAATATTAATAATATCTATATATATATATATATATATATATATATATATATATATATATATATATATATATATATATATATATATATATATATATATATATATATATATATATAAATTATCGTGCCGAATAGGTAAAACTTGCTTCTTTGGCAGCGTTGTGAAGGAAAGGAAAATGCGTAATGTAATAAAGAGGAATAAACACATTTTAAAGATAATTTATGAAATAAATGACGTCGAAATAGAGAGAGAGAATTGGAAGATCGCATTGTGACACTCGAGCGAAGTTTTGATTCGAGGAACTGGAGTAAGGTAAGGAAGAATGTACAGTGGGAAGCGGTTAATATAAGAACATAATAAAGAAGGAACACTGCAGCAGGCCTACTGACCCATGCAAGGCAGGTCCAATTCTTCCACCGGCTTAAGCCAATGCCTTAACCTAGTCAGGTCAGGTCACATTCACTTAAGGAAGGAACATGGCATCTGACCTAGTAGCACAAGCTATTCAGGTCCAACTCACACCCACTCATGTATTTATCTAATCTATTTTTAAGACTACACAACCTTTTATCCTCAACTGTACTGGGGAGTTTGTTCCACTCATCCACAACTCTATTACCAAACCAGTGCTTTCCTATATCCTTCCTGAATCTCAATTTTTCCAACTTAAAACCGTTGCTGCGAGTCCTGTAAAGGCTAGATATTTTTAGCACGCTATTTACATCTCCAATATTTATTTCTGTTTACCATTTATACACCTTAATCATACCCCCTCCCCCTAATTCTACGCCTTTCTAGAGAGTGCAAATTCAGGGCCCTCAGTCTATCCTCATAGGGAAGATTTCTGATACATGGGATCATCTTTGTCATCCTCCTAAATCCTTTTCGCAATCAGTAATATTAAGATTTACATTATTTAGCTTGTATGTCGCATGGTTATTTTCCTGTCCAACATTTAAAACATTGCATTTATCTATATTAAACTGCATCTGCCACGTCTCCGACCACTGCATCAGTCTATTCAAATCATCCTGGAGTGTTTTAATGTCCTCATTAGAATGAATTGGACGGCCTATTTTGATGTCATCCGCAAATTTACTTATGTCGCTATTTATTCCCTCACTTATGTCATTTATATAAATTGTGAACAACAAAGGGCCCAACACTGAGCCCTGTGGAACACCGCTTGTGACGTGCCCCCATTCTGATTTCTCCCCATTTATGCAAACTCTCTGCTGCCTATATGTCAACCATGCCTCTACCCAGGAAAAAATTTCTCCTATCCCTTGTGCCTTAAGTTTCTTCAGTAGCCTCTGATGTGGAACTCTATCGAAAACCTTACTGAAGTCCATATACACAATATCATATTCAGTACCATGAACTACCTCCTCAAATACCTTAGTGAAGAAAGTTAGTAAATTCGTAAGACAGGAACGCCCCTTTGTAAAACCGTGCTGAGATTCATTAATCAATTTATGCCTTTCAAGATGACTACAAATTGCTTAGACAATTATTGATTCCATAAATTTTCCCACTATGGAGGTAAGGCTTATTGGTCTATAGTTCGAAGCCAAGGACCTGTCACTTGCCTTGTAAATAGGTATTACGGAAATATAAACACATATGCAGTATGACTCGCGTCCCTTCCACCCCAGGTAGATCTGTTTGTGCATTAAAATGGTATAAAATACCGACAGGTTGTTAGGTAAGACACTAACTGTTGCATATGTGTCTTACCTAACAGATCTGTTTGTGAAAGTTAAGACACATGTGCAACATCTGGATATCTTTATTGTAGACGTTTCGCCATCCAGTGGCTTTATCGTCTACAATAAAGATATCCAGATGTTGCACATGTGTCTTAACTTTCATATTGTCGGTATTTTATACCTTTCTTGCACAGATCTGTTTGTGACTTGAAAAAGCCCACTGTGTGGGCGAAACGTAGTCAATAAAGGATCACATTATACTGCATATATGTTTATATTTCCATTGTGTCGGTATTTTATACCATTTATTTCCATAGGTATTACATTTGCCATTTTCCACTTATCAGGCACTATGCCAGTTTGTAGTGACATGTTAAAAAGATTAGCCAAAGATATATCAAGTTCCTCTTTACATTCCTTTAACACCCTTGCAAACAGTTCATCAGGGCCTGGGGATTTGTTAGGTTTTAGTTTCTCTATTTGTCTGAGGACCATGTCACTAGTTACCGCAATCGTACAAAGTTTATCATCATCCTGTTCTACATAATTTATTATTTCTGGAATTTTGCTAGTGTCTTCCTAAGTAAAAACTGAGAGGAAGTGTTGAAAAGTTCACACATTTCCCTATCTGGCCTGAGTTACTATTAAGTGGGCCAATCCTGTCCCTAATCTTACTTCTGTATACCTGAAAGAACCCTTTTCTGTTAGTCTGCGAATCCCTTGCGACTTTAGCTTCATAATCCAGTTTTGCTTTTCTTATTCCTTTTTTTATTTCTCTCTTTAATTGAAAATATTGATTTCTTAACTGCTCATCCCCTCTTTTGATATGCCTATATATGCCTCTCTTTTGACCAGTGAGATGTTTTAATCTATTGTTCATCCATTTGGGATCATTTTTGTTAGATTTAATTTCCCTACTTGGAACAAAAGTTGTCTGGGCAGCTAGAACTATGCTCTGAAACACCTCATATTGGCAACCAACACCACCTACAAAAAATTTAATTACACTCTTCTCCTTCGTCTCTCTCTCTCTCTCTCTCTCTCTCTCTCTCTCCCCTATCCATTTCCATTACCTCTTTACATCTCTCTCCCTCCGTCCCTCCCTCCGTCCCTCCCTCCGTCCCTCCCTCCATCCTCTGGCTGCTTGCAACAGATAACGTTATATAAGTTCCCTATAAAGCGAAGCAGATCAGGCAGGGATAAATAAACTCTCGCTAAACTTGAAATTGATATTTGTTGATCCTTTCTCTCTCTCTCTCTCTCTCTCTCTCTCTCTCTCTCTCTCTCTCTCTCTCTCTCTCTCTCTCTCTCTCTCTCTCTCTCTCTCTCTCTCTCTCTCTCTCTCTTTTACACAGGGTTTGACAAGGTTAGGTTAAGGGTCCCTAGCTTGATTGACAAGTTATTTACAGGTTAAGGATTCCTAAATTTATTGGCAAGCTAAGAGCTGTTACCTACATCAGCTCATTTGAAAGCATTTTTATTGTTGAGAGACATACAAGTAGGGAACATGATGAAGTTGGAGCCATCTGTGGGCCAGCATTTTCATCTGATCAACTGACTTTATCTCGTTGACATCATAATGCTGCACGAATGTGTTCCATACATAAGAATTTAAGAAAGGAGGAACACTGCAGCAGGCCTGTTGGCCCATACTAGGCAGGTCCTTCACAGATCCATCCCACTAATAGAATATTTGCCCTCATAAGAACATAAAATCATAAGAAATAAGGAACACTGCAACAGGTCTACTGGTCTATGCGAGGCAGCTCCAATTCTCCCCACCGGCTTAAGCCAATGCCTTTGACCTAGTGAGGTCAGACACGTCACTTAAGGGAGGAGCACTGCGTCCGACATAGTAGCCAGTCAGGTCCATTTCACACCCACCCACACCCACTCATAAGAACATAAGAACACAAAAAAGAAGGAACACCGCAGCAGGCCCACTGACCCACACGAAGCAGGTCCATGTCCCCTCCTGGGATTAACCCAATGACCCACCTAGTCAGGTCACGTCCACTTAAGGAAATAGCACGGCATCAGACCTAGTAGCACAAGCTAGTCAGATTCAACTCACACCCACCCACACTCGCGTATTTATCTAACCTATTTTTAAAACAACACAACGTTTTAGCCTCAATAACTGTACTCGAGAGTTTGTTCCACTCATCCACAACTCTATTACCAAACCAGTGCTTTCCTATATCCTTCCTGAATCTGAATTTTTCCAACTTGAAACCATTGCTGCGAGTCCTGTCTTGGCCGGAAATTTTCAGCACGCTATTTACATCCCCTTTAATTATTCCTGTTTTCCATTTATACACCTCGATCATATCCCCCCTAATTCTACGCCTTTCTAGAGAGTGCAGATTCAGGGCCCTCAGCCTATCTTCATAGGGCAGATTTCTGATACATCGGATTAACTTTGTCATCCTCCTCTGTACGTTTTCCAGTGCATTTGTTGAATTAGACACAACTCAAGAAATCGTAATGACACGATTGCAAACAAACCATACCCCCGGCCGGGATTGAACCCGCGGTCATAGTCTCAAAACTCCAGCCCGTCGCGTTAGCCACTAGACCAGCTAGCCACAATAAGATTCATCCAACTTGGTATATTTCTACACCATAGGAAGGTTAGCACAGGCACCACTGTGACCACAAATGCAAGTTTTTACAGACGAATCTCCAGCTTGCATTTGTGGTCACAGTGGTGCCTGTGCTAACCTTCCTATGGTGTAGAAATGTACCTAGTTGGATGAATCTTATTGTGGCTAGCTGGTCTAGTGGCTAACGCGACGGGCTGGAGTTTTGAGACTCTATGACCGCGGGTTCAATCCCGGCCGGGGGTATGGTTTGAATTACACACATGTGCAACTCTTGGGTATCTTTATTGAGGAAACCTTTCGCCACACAGTGGCTTCATCAGTCCACACAAAGGAGAAACTTGAAGAACAGGAGGAGAATGAGGTAATCAGTCCCTCAGCCTTGAGTCGATGTGGTCAGTCCATCAATCTTGAATAGAATACGGCATATGAGCGGTCGTGCCTAACCCTTGGGCACGACCTACTTCCACATTGGACAAATGTTACACCACCTACGACTGCTGCCCCTCACCTGTCTACGGTTTATAAGCTGCTTCTCCGCTCATATGCCGTATTCTATTCAAGACTGATGGACTGACCACATCGACTCAAGGCTGAGGGACTGATTACCTCATTCTCCTCCTGTTCTTCAAGTTTCTCCTTTGTGTGGACTGATGAAGCCACTGTGTGGCGAAAGGTTTCCTCAATAAAGATACCCAAGAGTTGCACATGTGTCTAATTCAACAACACGTCGGTTCTCTGAACCATTCATCTACAATTTCCAGTGCATTTATATCCATTCTGTAATACGGTGACCAGAACTGTGCAGCATAATCTAAATGAGACCTAACCAAAGATATATAGAGTTGAACAACCTGAGGACTTCTATTATTTATACTTCTAGATATGAAACCAAGGATTCTGTTAGTTTTATTGCGAACACTTATGCACTGTTGTCTTGGTTTTAGATTACTGCTAACCAGAACTCCTAAATCATTTTCGCAATCAGTAGTATTAAGATCTACATTATTTAGTTTATATGTGGCATGGTTATTTTCCTGTCCAACATTTAGAACTTTGCATTTGTCTGTATTAAATTGCATGTGCCACTTGTCTGACCATTGCATCAATCTATTCAAATCATCCTGGAGTGTTCTAGTGTCCTCATTAGAATGAATTGGACGGCCTATTTTGGTGTCATACTTGAGTCATCCTGGGGATAAATGATCTCAGATGAACCGATGTTCTGGAGAAGGGTACAGCCAGAGTGAAGTTGCTCCTTACTGCCCGTCTTCTGGTATAGAAACTTGCTTCACGTTGTCCTCGAAGTGGATCCAAGTGTGGTACTTTGACAATATTGGCCTTGTACATAACAGTAAGGCCACCCACATCCCTCTGTGTTGAAGGCTCTGCTGAAATGACAGATATATCTAGGATTGGTCCAGGCGAGAGATGAGACGTCTCGCTATGTTCTCTACTCTGTCAAGCAGTCGCAGATGAGAGGGGGGGGGCAGGCAAACCAAGAAAGTGGAGCATACTCAAGGTCTGAGCGTACTTGTGCCTCGTACAAAATCTTGCAACCCCTACTGTCAAGCAGATGCGAGATACCGCGAAGCGCTGTAAGCTTCCTGGCTGCCTTGTTTGCAAGATTTGCAACGTGGTTTTTCATGGTCAGTTTGGAGTCAAATTTCACCCCAAGGATATCAACTTCTTCTCCAGGTGCCAGCACCCTCCCATTCATCCTTACTACTGCGCCAGCATTACCATCATGGTGCCTAGAGATCATCATCATTTGTGTTTTCTCAGGTGCAAATGTTACTTGCTATCTATTTCCCCAAGCTGATATAGCTCTTGGCTGGTGATGTAGCTTAGAGCAGCTGGCATTTCTTCTCTTGGATAAGTGAATGTTAGTGTACAGTCGTCTGCATATGAGTGGGATTCTGGGATGAGATGAGTCATTGAAGTAAACATTCCATAACAATGGTCCCAGAACGCTTCCTTGTGGAACACTTGCCCCAATAGGATGTCTTGCTGATTCTGTTCCATTGAGAACTACCCTTAGAGATCTACCATTAAGGTAAACACTGAGGAGACACAGCGTAGCGCCTGCAATTCCCAGAGTTTGCAGTTTTGCTAAGAGGCCCTGGTGCCACACCCGGTCGAAAGCACCAGCAATGTCCACTGCTACCACACAGCTGACTTTGGATTCATCCAGTGACTGGTGCCACTTAGTGGAGAGGTTTAACAACACATCAGCAGCAGAGTAACCTTTCCTGAAGCCATATTGACGGTCACAAAGTAGTGGGTAGCACACAAAAAACTCTGTAATTAGTCTTGAGATTATTGTCTCAAGGATCTTGCCAGTGATTGACAGGAGTGACACTGGTCTGTAGTTGCTGATTTCTGCTCTGCTCTTCTTTTTGTAAACAGGGACTACATTTGCCTCTTTCCACAGAGAGGGCTATTTACACTGTACTAGGCAGTGCTGAAAGATGCGTGTTAGAGGTGCTGCTAGCTGGTCTGCACATCTTCTCAGCAATCTTGGGCTCAATTTGTCTGGGCCCACAGCCTTTTCTTGGTCAAATGATTTAAGAAGGAAATGCACCTCCTCCTGCCTTATTGTCACCAGTGACGGTTTTGACACAGTTCTTGCAGCTAGCCGAGGAGAGTCCCTTGCTGAATCAGGAACTTGCATTTCTCTCTCTCTCTCTCTCTCTCTCTCTCTCTCTCTCTCTCTCTCTCTCTCTCTCTCTCTCTCTCTCTCTCTCTCTCTCTCTCTCTCTCTCTCTCTCTCTCTCCCTCTAAACGCACACAAGCATATAGACAGATACATATATACATATGGGAAATAACCACATTGAAAAAAATAGTGAAATTCCCAGCGCTATCGTGATTGCTCACATTCCTTGATTATGTGAGAAATAATGAAGCGCTTGGAATTTCACTATCTTTTTGCTGTGTTTTTTTCCATACTGTGATATATATATATATATATATATATATATATATATATATATATATATATATATATATATTATATTCTTCTTTCAACGTACCAGCCGCATCCCACTGAGGCGGGGTGGCCCAAAAGAAAAAACTGAAGTTTCTCCTTTTACATTTAGTAATATATACAGGAGAAGGGGTTACTAGCCCCTTGCTCCCGGCATTTTAGTCGCCTCTTACGACACGCATGGCTTACAGAGGAAGAATTCTGTTCCACTTCCCCATGGAGATAAGAGGAAATAAACAAGAACAAGAATTAGAAAGAAAATAGAAGAAAGCCCAGAGGGGTGTGTATATATATGCTTCTACATGTATGTGTAGTGTGACCTAAGTGTAAGTAGAAGTAGCAAGACTTACCTGTAATCTTGCATATTTATGAGACAGACATAAGACACCAGCAATCCTACCATCATATAAAACAATTACAGGCTTTCGTTTTACAGTCACTTGGCAGGACGGTAGTACCTCCCTGGGCGGTTGCTGTCTACCAACCTACTACCTACATATATTATATATATATATATATATATATATATATATATATATATATATATATATATATATATATATATATATATATATTTATATATATATATTTATATATATATTTATATATATATATATATATATATATATATATATATATATATATATATTTATTTATATATATATATATATATATATATATATATATATATATATATATATATATATATATATATAACACTGCGACTACCCTGGACATTGAACCCATGTTGTTTTAGGCCGCCTCATAGTGAGCAAAAATTCACCCCGCTCCAATCCACTGAATCACCCAATCCTACAAAGATCACGCACCCAGCAGAGCTAGGTGTTGTGCCGTGATCCGAGGACATATGATGGTGTGGGTGCCTCAGAGCTAATTTTATTCTACTCCCCGTTTGGTATACTAGCCTCCACAAGCGGTATGTATAGTATCGTAACCACGAACGAGGCTTGTGGAGGCTAGTACACCAAACGGAGAGTAGAATGAAATTTGCTCTTAGGCACCTACACCACGTCACAACGCCTAGCTCTGCTGAGTACGTGATCTTTGTAGGATTGCATGATCCAGGGGATTAGAGAGACGTGAATTTTCACTCACCTTGAGGCGGGCTAAAACAACACAGGTTCGATCCCCCGGCTAGCAATGTTGCAAGGGCAGCAACAGGAGAAATAGGGTAAGTATGGTAGTGGCAACAGCCTCTGACCTAGGAAGAGAGGCCAGCGGAATGCTCCCCCCACACCCCACCCCATATGGGGTCGGGTGGAGTAGCCCACAGTTTGCAGATAGCATGAGGTAAAATAACTAGGAGCTAGGTAATAGCCAGCCCCCAAGCTTCTAACTGCTGAGAACAGGTCATGTGACATAAGTTACATTACAATAGTGGATCATTTACGTACAGAATGCAGCTAATGTGAACAACCTTATAACTAATGAAACAGAAGGAATAAATCTCTAATTTTATCAACCGGTGTTACAGAACATTCCAAAATATTCAGGAAATACTCTGTGTTAATTAATATACCTGTGTGAATACTCCTACTCAGGCTTTTCTTTCTTATAATAACTAGGCAATCCCTGATTTTTTCCTTTGCAACACCATTACTGTCATTATTATCCACTATCACCCACTACTGTCATTATTATCATTATAATATTACTAACAAACTAATTCCTAGAATGATCGCCCATGTGCACCTATACCTAAATGAACCCCCCCCCCTTGTTTACTTCATTACTACTATCCCTTATTGTTAACTATCCCTTATTGTTAACTATCCCTTATTGTTAACTATCCCTTATTGTTAACTATCCCTTAGTTATTTTACCTCATTTTTTATTACCACATCGCCCGTCTCCCACCAAGGCAGGCTGGCCCGAAAAAAAAATCATCATTCACTCCATCGCTGTCTTGCCAGAGGCGTGTTTATACTAGTTATAAAACAGCAACATTAACACCCCTCCTTCAGGGTGCAGACACTGTACTTCCCATCAGGACTCAAGTCCGGCCTGCCGGTTTCTTTGAATCCATAAATATTACCCTGCTCACACTCCAACAGCATGAAAAGTCCTAAAAACCATTTGTCTCCATTCGCTCCCATCTAACACGCTTGCTTGCTGGAAGTCCAAGCCCTTCGCACACAAAACCTTCTTTACCCCCTCCAACATTTCCTAGGCCGATCTCTACCCTGCTTTCCTTCGACTACACTCTCATTCTATTTTGTTCCATTCTCTCTACATGTCCGAACCACCTCAACAACCGTTCCTCAGCCCTTTCGATAATAGTTTTGATATTAAATCTTTCGTTACCTAGTTTACCTTACTCTTTCCTATATTCACTTTTAATTTTCTTCTTTTACATACCCTACCAAACTCGTCCACCAACCTCTGCAACGTCTCTTCAGAAACTCCCAAAAGCACAGTGCCATCGTCATCAGCAAAGAGCAACTGTGACAACTCCCATTTTGTGTTAGATTCTTTACCTTTTAACCCCAAACCTCTTGTCAGCACCTCATGCTATCTGCAATCTGTGGGGCCTACTCCATATGGGGTGGGGTGTGGGGGTACCGGTGTGTGGTTGGCATTTCGCTGGGCCTCTCTCCTCAGTCATATATTGGATGGTGCCAACGTGCTTCCATACTCTGAAAAACTTACCCTAATTCTTCTGTTGCTGCCCTTGCAACATTGCACAGCTCCTGATGACGCACTAAGAAGTGTGAAAGTACTTGACCTAAAATTCCACCCCCCGGTCCGCAATTTGACAGTCTGACGCTTACCGCGGCTCGAGCCCCTTGTCTATTCTTGTGTTTGTTCATGTACAGTTGTTTATTGCAACTTAATTTTAATACAAAAACATTAAGGCTGAGCGTCACTAGAGAAGTCTTCCAAAGCTCATTCCCAGGATCCACACTGTGGATGGTTTGGAGCCCACCAAAGCTCACAGTTCCAGGATCCTCACTGTGAATGGTTTGAAACTCACCAAAGCTCACAGTTCCAGGATCCTCACTGTGGATGGTTTGAAGCTCACCAAAGCTCGGTCCCCGGATACACACTGCTGTGTGTGACTTAAATCAAAAGCTGGACCTTAACACCCGCACAATCATGAGGAAGGAAAGAGAACTGCTGTGTTTGGCCGAGACCAAGAGCTGGAGTTTAACACCCAACCACAACTAACGGAAAAGAGAAATTAGCCGTGTTTGACCAGGACCAAGAGCTTGTGTTTAACACTTAAATAATACTGAGTAAAACACACACGTACTGTGTTTGACTGGTAAACTTGATTAAAGAGCACCAAGTATTATGGTGATCGTGTTAATGTTAATTACTTAAACATTGTATTGATGGTTTATGGTGAGTCCAAGTAACGTGTTTGTGTTTGTACTCGCCTATTTACACTGACTTATTTGTGGTTTCAGGGTCGATCCGTAGCTCCTGGCCCAGCCTGTTCGATGGTCGTTAGTATGTCCATTCTCTCCCTGCTCCAAGAGCTTTATCGCACCTCCTCTTTAAAGGTATGTATGGATCCTGCCTCCATTATATCACTCTCCAGATTGTTCCACTTTCTGACAACTCTATAACTGAAGAAATACTTTCTAACATCCCTGTGACTCGTCTGTGTTTTCAGCTTCCGGCTGTGGCCCCTTGTTTATGTGTCATTTCTCTGAAACATTGTTTCTATCCACCTTGCCAATTTCTCTCTGTATTTATTATGTTATCATGTCCCCCTGTCCCGCCTGTCCTCCAGTGTCAAGTTAATTTCCCTTAACTTCTCTTCGTATAACATACCTTTAGCTCTGGGACTAGTCTTGTCGCAATCCTTTGCACTTTACCTAATTTCTTAACTTTTTTTGTGTGTATGCGTGTGTGTGTGTGTTTTCACCTCTTTATGATTTCTTTCTTTGAATTTTCGGAAGTAAACTCTAGCTCTTAGTTCACTTCTCATTTTTCTAGTATATAGCATAAAATAGAGCGGTCATATAAATGTTTTAAATCGACATATTAGAATAAATCGTTTATTCAAGTCGTTCCATTTCTTAAGCTCTCGCATATTGGCTTAATCATGGGTGATCATTTCTCCATTCCCTCTTGTTCTTGTTTCTTTGCTCGTGATCAACCTATCATTGTCTACCCTGGCTATGATCGCTAGCATTTTGTATGGTGTGATTTTTTGTACATCAGCTGTTTTCCACTAAGGAATAGTGACCCAAAGAAAGAGCCTTTTTCCATCATTCAGTCAAAAGATGTCATGCCAGAAACTGATCTCACAATTCAAATGACTCTACATTCAACATCCAGCCCACACATCCTTCAGAATGCTAACACTGTATTTATCGGGTGAAATCACTGATCTAGAGAATGTATAAAGAATCTCCACTGCACGAATTAGTTTAGTCAAGAACCTTAATTACTAGGACGTTTGAAGTCCCTTGACCTGTATTCCCTGGAACACTGACGAGAAAGATACATCATAATCTGTACCTAGAAAGTCTGCACATAGAAATCTCACCTTACGAAAGCAAAAAGCTAGGCAGACAGTGCAACATACCTACAATGAAAAGCAGAGGTATCATGAGTACACTAAGAGAGAAAACAGTAAGTGTCCGGGGCCCGTGACTGTTCAACAGCCTCCCATTATACATAAAGTGAATTTCCCAAAGACCCTTACCTACCTTCAAGAGGGAACTGGACAGCAACCTAAAAGTGCCCGATCAGCAGGGTTGTAGTTCGTATGTTGGACTGCGTGCGGCCAGCAGTAACAGCCTGGTTGATCAGGCCCTGATCCACGGTGAGTCCTGGTCAAAGACTGGAACACGGGGAAGTTGACCCTCGGAACAACCACCATGTAGACCACCTCCAACCTTCAATTCCGTCTAATCGGTTTCCTTGACTCTACGTAAATACTTTCTTGCTCACACTTCAGCAGCACGTCAAATCCCACTCATTCCAACTGATCATGCTCTCATGTTCCTGCTAAATGGTCAAACCCCCTCCACTCATAACCCTCTTCACTTCCTCCGCAACCCTTCCTTGGACGACCCCTAACATTCCTTCCGTCCACCACAGATTTATACACCCACTTCGTCAACTTACTCGCCTCCATTATACCTACAGTAAATGGCTAACCCATCCCATAACTCTCCTTCGCTCTCTGATTTATACCTTTCATACCTTTGTACAGTTTTATCTGAAATACATCATATTCACTGCTTTCAGTGGATTTAGAGATATCTACTTCTTCCAGTGGAGTTGGACATCATATCACTGTCTCCAGTGAAGTAAGATATCACAACCACTGCCTCCAGTGCAGTGAGACATCATATCACTTCCTCCAGTGGAGTTGGACATCATATCACTGCCTCCAGTGGAGTTGGACATCATATCACTGCCTCCAGTGGAGTTGGACATAATTCTGTCGTGATTGCTCCTCCTTTATTTCCACATTCTTTGTCAATTTTTTACTTAACAGCTCATTTCCCTCCTTCGTACCTGCTCGAATTTCAACTAGTATTTTACCAGGTAATTGCTCCATAAAGGTGATGCAGACTCAGGAACTGGTTGTCACATATAAGCTGCAGTGTGTCTGAAGGAGTGTCCACCAGGCTCTTGACTTCCATTCTTAAGTCTTTGCTGCTTTGAGTGTGTGTTAAGTAACGAGGCGTCGAGTATTAGATGTTACTTGGCGTTTTTCTTTACTGTATTATTTTATTATCCCACAAACTGTAATTTATTTTTGGCCTCCTTTCTCCCGTCTGTAGCTTCATAACTTTGCTCTTGCGAAGGATAAACTCCAGTAACAAGGTATTTGGTCACTCTGAAAGTCTGTCCAAGTCCTCCTGCAACCTACTTCTATGGATTTCGATTTGCATTACCCTCATTATTTCGGCATCATCCTACGAATTTTGCCACGATGTTAACTCTAACATAACAATACCGTGTGTGTGTGTGTGTGTGTGTGTGTGTGTGTGTGTGTGTGTGTGTATGTGTGTGTGTGCGCGCTTGTGCGTTTATGTATACTCACCAATTTGTGGTTGCAGCGGTCAAGTCACAGCTCCTGGCCCGTCCTCTTTGGTGTTTGCTCTTATGTTCACTCACTGCTCTAAGTGCTTCGTCATACCTCTCCTTAAAGCTATGTATGGATCCTGCCTCCACTACATCGCTCGCAGATTCTTCCATATCCTGACAACTCTGTTACTAAAGAAATATTTCCTAACATTACTGTGACTCATCTAAGTTTTCAACTTCCAGTTGTGGCCCCTTGTTCGTGTGTCCCATTTCTGAAACATTGTCCCTGTCTACCTGGTGTCAATTCTTCTCAGTATTTTATACTGTATGTGTACTCGTCTAGTTTTACTTACCTAGTTGTGGCTGTAGGGGTCGATTCACAGCTCCTAGCACCGCCTCTTCACTGGCCGCTATTTGGTCACTCTTCCCATGAGCTTTATCATACCTCTTCTTAAAGCTATGTATGGATCCTGTGTGTGTACTCACCTAATTGTACTCGCCTAATTGTGGTTGCAGGGGTCGAGACTCAGCTCCTGGCCCCGCCTCTTCACTGATCGCTACTAGGTCCTCTCTCTCTGCTTCCTGAGCTTTATCATACCTCTTCTTAAAACTATGTATGGTTCCTGCCTCCACTACTTCACTTGCTAGGCTATTCCACTTCCTGACGACTCTATGACTGAAGAAATACTTCCTAACGTCCCTGTGACTCATCTGAGTCTTCAGCTTCCAGTTGTGACCCCTTGTTCCTGTGTCCCCTCTCTGGAACATCCTATCTCTGTCCACCTTGTCTATTCCCCGCAGTATCTTGTATGTCGTTATCATGTCTCCCCTGACCCTTCTGTCCTCCAGTGTCGTCAGTTCGAGTTCCCTCAACCTTTCCTCGTACGACATTCCCCTGAGCTCTGGGACTAGCCTTGTTGCAAACCTTTGTACTTTCTCTAACTTCTTGACGTGCTTGACCAGGTGTGGGTTCCAGACTGGTGCTGCATACTCCAGTATGGGCCTAACATACACAGCGTACAGTGTCTTGAACGATTCCTTATTAAGGTATCGGAACGCTATTCTCAGGTTTGCCAGGCGCCCGCATGCTGCAGCAGTTATTTGGTTGATGTGTGCCTCCGGTGACGTGCTCGGTGTTATGGTCACCCCGAGGTCTTTCTCCCTGAGTGAGGTCTGTAGTCTTTGTCCACCTAGCCTATACTCTGTCTGCGGTCTTCTTTGCCCCTCCCCAATCTTCATGACTTTGCATTTGGCAGGATTGAATTCGAGAAGCCACTTACTGGACCACATGTCCAGCCTGTCCAGGTCTCTTTGCAGTCCTGCCTCATCCTCATCCGATTTAATTCTTCTCATCAACTTCACATCATCTGCGAATAGGGACACTTCAGAGTCTATTCCTTCCATCATGTCGTTCACATATATCAAAAACAGCACGGGTCCTAGAACTTATAACCTTCAGCATAAAATCTCGCGCTAACCTAACCTAGCCTGAAACAGCACAATAATCCAAACAAATGCTCAGCCCATCTTTTATCAAAAGAGAGAACTTATAAATAAAACCCGGAGGAGCTCGGTACATTGAGAGAAAACGCATTTAGATCAGTCGCTTAATGAATCAACAGCTTCCCGTATATTCCCAAGAAAACAATTATACTCTTCTCTGTATGACGTGGGAACATAACCAACTTTCTCGAATAAACTTAAAAATAAGTAAAAAAGAACTTTCTTCCCTTAGGGCGTGAGGGAATTTCTTCTGGCTGTCTCCTCCACGAGGCGACTAACAAAGATCTGTATTCAGCATTAACTGCTGGGAAATTTTCTCCCCATTGTTATGGTAATTCCTGCCATGGCAAGTGACGTCAGAAAAGTGTCCTTGATGGAACACTCTTCTTGACTGTGAGAGTCACAGGTGTTGACACCTGTGTTGACACCTGTGTGTTAATACCAGTGTGTTGACACGAGTGCGTTGACACCAGTGTGTTGACACTAGTGTTGGAACCAGTGCGTTGAAACCTTTATGGTGACACCTGTGTTGATAATGTGTTGGAACCTGTGTTGACACCGGTTGGCAGCTATGTGATATGTTTAAACCTATATTGTGTTGACACCTGTATTTTGACACCTCTGTGTTAACATCTTTGTTATGTATTGATACATTTGTTGCATTAATACCTGTATATTACGTTGACACCTGTTTATTATGTTGACACCTGTGTTATGCTGACACCTGTGTTATGTTGACACCTGTGTTATGGTGACAACTGTGCTATGATGACACCTGTGTTTTGACACTTGAATGTTGTGTTGGTATCTGTGTTGACACTTGTGTGTTACTTCCTCTGCACACTGTTGACGCCTGTGTGTTGACACCTGTGTTGTGCTGACATCTGTGTTATCACAGCTTATTACCAGTGTATTAATTTGACACCTGTGTTGATACTAGTATGTGATGATAATACCTGGACATTGTGTTGACATCTGCTTTGACACCAGTGTGTTGCGTTGACACGTGTGTTGTACTGGCACACACGTGTGCTGACACTTCTATGTTAATACCTTTGTGTTGTAAAGATTAAAACCAATGTGTAACATAAAGATGCGCAACTGTTGCACATGTGTCTTAATCTTCAACTTGTCCGGGGTTTGCTGAATACACTGTTGCATGCAGAGTATGTACCCTTTATTCTGAGCACGTGAACACACACACACAAAAGGCCTCCCCAACCAGCGAACCAGATGCTAAGGGTCGGACGATGGGGCTCCATCGTCAGATCAGTATCTAGGTTCAGCCAATCATACTGTGAATCTGGCAATTGTGAAGGTGACGTGGATACCGCTTACATTCTCACCCTTGTCATTTTCACCCTGCTGGTTGAACACGGTTGTCCATTCTGTCTCCAGGCTGTGTCTTCTCCTCTTGATTTACCGTGTTGTACATATACATTTCCATCTGTATATAGTGTACATGTAAATACTTATAATCGCACTTGGTGAAGGAAAATATAATTCAAAGTCATTCAGCTGTGTTTGTTCTGCTTCTTGCTTCCCTTTACACACAGGAGGTGAAGAGACTGGTATGCTAACTAGAGCTATGTTCATGACCTCTGTATCAGCAGCTGCTGGCTCGTGTGGAAAAGGACTAGCAAGATCCTCAAGGATAAGCCAGTGTCAATCAGTGAGTTCGGGGTGGAGACAGCGTAGCTACAAGAATACAAGCTGACCTTTCTCTCCAGACTAGTTTCATATGAACCTGAGTAACTTTCTACCACTCAGCCAACGAAGAAGGAACAAAAGTCTGTGTTATCTCAAGATTATGTGAGGCACAACATGTCAGTGTTCCACTGTCCCAAATTCTTGAAGGATAGCACTTGTAAAGATAACAACTGTAACACTACTGTGACATCAGTGTAACATTACTGTAACACTACTGTTATACTGATATAACATTACTGTAGCAGAACTCGAATACTGGTGTAATTCTCCTGGAACAATTACTGAAACACCTCTAGAACTACTGAAACTCTGGAACAGTATTGAAAAACTATTGGAACAATACTGGCAAATTATTGGAAAATACTGAAACAGTGATGGAACACTACAAGAACAGTTCTGGAACACTGCTGGAACAATACTGAAACAAGGCCGGAAGTTCTGAAACTAGTGACAATACTGAAACATTAGTGATGCACTTCTGGAACAATACAGAAACACTACTGGAACAATACTAAAATATTATTGGAACAGTTGTGGAACACTGCTGGAACAATACTGAAACAAGGCCGGAAGTTCTGAAACTAGTGACAATACTGAAACATTAGTGATGCACTTCTGGAACAATACAGAAACACTACTGGAACAATACTAAAATATTATTGGAACAGTTGTGGAACACTGCTGGAACAATAGTGAGTCAAGACGGGTAGTCCTCGCAGACACAGGACGGAAGGAAGTGTTGCGGAAGCTCACAATTTTCAGTCACGTCTGGTCGATGAAGTATTGTTGTTGGAGAAAGAATCATTATTGATGGAGGCTGAGTTTCTCTTGGCGAATACAGGGATGATGTTGAGAGAGAATGTACAGTGTGTGTGTGCGTGTGTGTGTATATATATATGTCGTGCCGAATATGTAAAACTGGTCAATTAGCAAGAACTCATTTAAAATTAAGTCTTTTCTAAAATTTTCTCTTGTACGTTTAAAGATATATTTTTTTCATTAATGTTGATGTAAAAAATTATGATTTTGCACCAAAAGAAACTTAGAAAACTTACCTAACCTTATTATAACAAGCGCAATTTATTTTAGCCTAACCCAACTAAATATATTTTAGATTTGCTTACAATAATTTAATACTAAACAAACACAGTGAAATATATTTTTTTCGTTAGGTTCAGAATGATTTTGGCGAAATTATTGCATACACAATTTTCACTTGTCCTATATGGCAAGATAAGCGTTGCTGTTTAAGCCAAGATAGCAAGTTCTGCCTATTCGGCACGACATATATATATATATATATATATATATATATATATATATATATATATATATATATATATATATATATATATATATATATATATATATAAAAGCCGATCTTGGCTTAAATAGCAACGCTCATCTTGTCATATAAAACAAGCTAAAATTTGTGTATGCAATAATTTCGCAAAAATCATCCTGAACCTAACGAAAAAATATATATTTCACGGTGTTTGTTTAGTATTAAATTATTGTAAACGTATCTAAAATATATTTAGTTGGATTAGGCTAAAATAAATTGCGCTTGTTATATAATAAGGTCAGGTAAGTTTTCTAAGATTCTTTTGGTGCAAAATTATAAATTTTTACATAAAGATTAATTATAAATGTATATCTTTAAACGTATAAGAGAAAATTTTAGTAAGGAGTTAATTTTAAATGAGTTCTTGCTAATTGACCAGTCATATATATATATATATATATATATATATATATATATATATATATATATATATATATATATATGTCGTGCCGAATATGTAAAACTGGTCAATTAGCAAGAACTCATTTAAAATTAAGTCCTTTCTGAAATTTTCTCTTTTACGTTTAAAGATATAATTTTTTCATTGATGTTGATGTAAAAATTTATAATTTTGCACCAAAAGAATCTTAGAAAACTTACCTAACCTTATTATAACAAGAACAATTTATTTTAGCCTAACCCAACTAAATATATTTTAGATTTGTTTACAATAATTTAATACTAACAAACACAGTGAAATATATTTTTTTCGTTAGGTTCAGAATGATTTTGGCGAAATTATTGCATACACAAATTTTCACTTGTCCTATATGGCAAGATGAGCGTTGCTATTTAAGCCAAGATCGCAAGTTCTGCCTATTCGGCACGACATATATATATATATATATATATATATATATATATATATATATATATATATATATATATATATATATATATATATATATATATATATATATATATATATATATATATATATATATATATATATATATAACATTATCTCTACTTACATAGTAGGACTCGAACCTGTTAACTCATTATCAAAGTCCACAGTACTTTACCACGGAGCCAGACCACCAGATAAGTATGGGCGCTTAGCCATACTAAGCGATGTTTGCCCATACCCCCGAGCACCAGGCTCGTTTTCAAAGTTATTTCATCAAATCTTGCCACATGCAGTGAGCAACGAAAGAGATTTGAAATGCTTAACAATTCGCAAACAGACGAAATTATTTACATTGTCTCTACGTGCACAGCAGGACTCGAACCTACACACTCTGTATCAGAATCCACGAGCTTGGTGCCCGGGGGTATAGGAAACATCGCTTAGCTTCGGCTAAGCGCCCATACTTATCTGGTGGACTGGCTCCGTGGTAAAGTACTGTGGATTCTGATACAGAGTTTGCAGGTTCGAGTCCTGCTGTGGACATAGAGACAATATTTGTAAATAATTTCGCCTGTTTGCGAATTGTTAAGCGCATGTGGTGACCCGGCAGTGGTTCCCTCTAGAGAAAGTGTCATCACGCTTTTATAAGGGCGCCGGGTGGCAGGCGATGATCGGCAGCAACATCCTCAGGTTCTTGACTGCAAGATACACAAGGTGTGCTGCCCTGTCCTCCCGTGTCTGACCGAGAGTGTTGTGGGAGGAGGTGGTTGCGTACGGGCGTCGTGTCAGGACAGTCCAGCAGTTAGTGTACAAGTGGTAATTCAACTATCTGCTTATTTGGCACACAGCTCCCTTCGTTGCTCGACGATATGCGCCGACGTTATGAGCGTAAGTCGTAGTCGGTGAACGGCCACACGTTGCTCCCTAGTGTGTGTATGCATTGAGGGAGGAAATAATAGAATAGGAACTGAGGTATAACCTCACGTTCGATATTACACCCGTATGTGAGGTGATATCTCAGCCTAATAAGCCTTCTGCTCTTCTCTTATTTTTACAAGTAGAATTTCATCCCAATGGCTAGAACTACAACAACAGTCACCACCACCACCACCACCACCACCACACTTACTACTAAAGTTGCTCCTAAACTAACATCACGATTCCCTTGACACAAACAACCCCTGCACTTAATGTGATTAAATGACATTTGTCAAGAACTCGTCCAGTAGGATCGTAAATACTTTTATTTCTGAACTTCCAGCCTCACTAGACATTTCGTCCCCTAAATAACTAAACCTGCAAAAATACGTTTTCCCACATCTGCGTTCAACCTTTCTGCCTTTAAGTTTCTCTCATATATTTTCGGATATCGACTCGCTTTGCACTTCAGATCGCTCTTGGTGTTTTAATATTTCAGATCTGATCATCTTAAATGTTTAAGTGAGGAAATTCCTTATATTCGTATATTTTAAGTAAAAACTGGTCAGATATTTTAAGCTTTTCTTTCATATGGTTTGTTTCTTATGAAAGACGATTGTGAGAGCTCAGTTGCCCTAGACTGTGTCCACTGGATTTTTACGTCAGCATCGGAAAACAGATCATTACATAGCAAATAATTTACATCCACAAATAATTTACATCCGCAAATAATTTACATCCACAAATAATCTCCATACATGTATCAGTAATTAACATCAGCTCCTCCTGGAGCAAGAGGAACAAGTGGGTGTCTCGGCTGTTTTCCAGGAAGTGCTAAACTCTGTGGTTTATAATTAACTTGAAAGGGCCAAGTTTACCCGGGAAACAGAAGACAAGAAACTTTCTTAATTAGCAGCTTTGCTAAGTTTGTTAAAATTTAAAAAGATTTTAAATTTTTTGTTCTTATTTAGTCTCTCATCTCTATCTCTCTAGGTGTGTGTTTGTGTGTGTGTTTACCATGCATAGTTTGCATGGTTGTGCTTGTGGGATCAAAGCTCCAGCTTTTGACCAGCCTCCTAATATTTAATTCATTTGGGTATTGGCTTGTTTGCCTTTCATTTTTTATCCTATCTACTAACACTAATCTCTGGTCGAAGGAGACTCGAACCTACGAACCTTGGGACAAGATACAAGGGACAAGGTGCTCATGAATTCAGAGATGGAGTCAGCTTTTAAAATTTCCTTATCTAACACCTTCCATTTATTTACAACTTTCACAATTAATATTTTCTAACGTCGTAGTGCTGAGTTAACACCTTTGATCTCTTCTAGGAGCTCTCAAATCAAACAGTGGTCTTTGTCTTCAGTGTGAATACCCCTGATCAACTTCCACTGTGATCCAGTCTTTCCCCCTGACCCTTTGTTCTTTCGCCGTGAGGTTCAGCTTCCTCAACTTCACCTCACAGTTCATCTCCCTTACCTTGAGAGTTGCCTGGTGCAAATATACAGATATTCTCAAGTTTCTTCGTGCGCATGACTAGGTGCGGGAGCCAGGACCTTGCTGTCCACTTGAGAATTTATTGGACATACATCGACTTGAATTTCATGTTTAGATTTAATATATTTGCCAATCGTGTATTTGCTGGCAATGTTACATGTTCCTATAGCTGCTTTCTTCTATTGTGATGCAGTGAAAGATGTTCTCGGTCGATTCTCGCAATCTCCCTTTATTTATCTTCCTTAGTGGGGTTACAGCAATTTATTGGACCCTTCCCGCTCCTTTGTTCGTATCCTCTTTCCCTTTTCATCATCAGCAAACAGGGACATGTAGGACTCTGCTTTCTTTTATTCGTTCTTTACATTTTCTTTTAATTGAATTATTGTGTAGCAGTACTGATCTATGGGATATTTCCCCTAGTTATGAATGTTTTGACAGATGCTTCATTGGTTTTAATTTAAACACTCTTCTTGTGGCCTCGGTTTGACCTTTCAGTATGTAGGCGAGGTAGTGACGAATGCTTTCTAACAGATTGGGAAGACTCCAGGGTATGTGCACGGAGGGATATATGTCTCTCAATGTATCTATACGAAACGTGTAAGATTCAAGGTATATGCACTGACAAGTGTATATATTAGTTTATATACACTGAGGTGTATGTCTCTCGTATATATAAAGAGCATGAGCAGGCACATGAATATTTTATTCATGCTCAGAGGACATCTACACTGTACCATTCGTCGATTTTATCCTTTAAAACAGTGATTAAAGTATTCTTGCTTCGTGAGGTACAGGTGATTTACGACCTTAGTCATCCTTGTGCGGTCGATAAATTAAGAAGACGCATTCAGTCCATCCCTCCGCCCTGCCCAAGTCGCTGCTAGTGGCTCCTCTTCTGAACCTCAAGATATTAACTGACTTCTGACGTTCCCTGCCTCATGGGCCCTGTGAATACACACATAAAATGGACATATGTGCAACGTTAAGAAAGTAGGTACTCCCTGCCTGCACTATACTTCTCTTCTGTTAAATATATCTATTTTTCCTAACCCTGTATTGGATTGATAAGACTCCTGGCGAGCGTAATGTATATAAATGAAAGTTTTTGAACGTTTCACATGTACTAATTTTATACTCAGGGACGCAACCCATATCTGTTCTTAAAACTGTGTATGGTGTTCACTTCTGCCACTTCATGTGATTCATTAGCCTTCCTGACCATAATAACAACCCAGTGATTTATCTGCCACCTGTTACAGATCCCATCCTTTCAAATAATCTGTCCTTGGTAAATCAGGTCCTCGGAATATCTTGCACATTCTTAGTATGTCCTTTCTGTTTCTTAACATAAGAACATAAGAATGTAGGAACACTGCAGAAGGCCTACTGGCCCATACGAGGCAGGTCCTTATCAAAACGACATCTACCTAAAGCTACTCAAGAAATAACTCCCGTACCCATTGACACCAATCAAACCCAGCCCCTCCCACTCATATATTTGTCCAGTCTCTTCTTAAAGCTACCCAAGGTCCTAACCTCTATCAGCCCACTGGGAAGACTGTTCCACGCTTCTACAACTCTGTTAGAAAACCAGTACTTACCTATGTCCTTTCTAAATCTAAATTTATCCAACTTAAATCCATTATTCCTGGTTCTTACCTGGTTCGACACCCTCAGTACTTTATTAATGTCTCCCTTGTTTATGCCCGTCATCCACTTATACACTTCAATGATATCTCCCCTCATTCTACGCCTCTCCAGAGAGTGGAGATTTAAGGCTTTAAGTCTATCTTCATACGGGAGGTTCCTTACACAGTAAATCATTTTAGTCATTCTTCTCTGTATGTTCTCTAATGAGTCTATGTCCATCCTGTAGTAAGGGGACCAAAACTGAGCAGCATAATCCAAATGAGGCCTCACTAGTGATGTATAGAGCTGATAAATTAGACACATGTGCAACTCTTGGGTATCTTTATTGAGGAAACGTTTCGCCACACAGTGGCTTCTTCAGTCCATACAAAGGAGAATCTTGAAGAACAGGAGGAGAATGAGGTAATCAGTCCCTCAACCTTGAGTCGATGTGGTCAGTCCATCAATCTTGAATAGAATACGGCATACGTGCTGAGAAGGAGCTTATAAACCGTTGGCAGGAGAGGTGAAGCAGTCATAGGTCGTGTAACATTTGTTCAATGTTGAAGTAGGTCGTGCCCAAGAATTAAGCAAGCGAAGAATTCCCAATGGTTCTCTGAACCATTCATCTACAAACCTGTCAGACACTGCAACTTCTTGGGATCTTAATACTTGGGAATTCTTCGCTTGCCTAATTCTTGGGCACGACCTACTTCAACATTGAACAAATGTTACACGACCTATGACTGCTTCACCTCTCCTGCCAACGGTTTATAAGCTCCTTCTCAGCACGTATGCCGTATTCTATTCAAGATTGATGGACTGACCACATCGACTCAAGGTTGAGGGACTGATTACCTCATTCTCCTCCTGTTCTTCAAGATTCTCCTTTGTATGGACTGAAGAAGCCACTGTGTGGCGAAACGTTTCCTCAATAAAGATACCCAAGAGTTGCACATGTGTCTAATTTATCAACATGTCGGTTCTCTGAACCATTCATCTATGTATAGAGCTGCAAAATAACTTTTGGACTTCTGTTACTTATACTTCTTGAGATAAATCCAAGTAATCTGTTGGCCTTGTTGCGCACACTGAGGCACTGCTGTCTTGGCTTTAGATTTCTGCTTACCATGACTCCCAAGTCTTTTTCACATTCTGTATGGCCAAGCTCTACTTCACCTAGATTATAGCTTCGAGGGTTATTTTCATTACCAAGGGCAAGTACCTTACACTTATCCACATTAAACTTCATCTGCCATTTCTCAGACCAAGACATTAATTTGTTCAAATCGTCCTGGAGTTCATTGATATCCTCCTCAGAGTGAATTATACGGCCTATCTTTGTATCATCAGCAAACTTACTCATGTCACTAGTAATCCCTTCATCAAGGTCATTAATGTAAATTATGAACAAGAGAGGGCCTAAAACTGATCCTTGTGGAACGCCACTAGTGACTAATCCCCATTCAGATTTCACTCCATTAATGGTAACTCTCTGCTTTCTATTGGTAAGCCATGCTTATCATAAACTAGTTCTCTTAAGCCTCTCCTTATAGGTCAGTTTTCTCAGTTCTCAGACCATTCCTCTTATGAATCTCTGTGGCCTCCTTGTAGGTGCTGCATACTGTATGACCACCATTGAGTGTGTGTACCTAACTATTTGTTTTCACCTGTTTGTAATCGAAGGGGTCGATTCATAGTTCCTATCTCCACCTCATCGCTGATCGCTACTAAATCCACTTTCTCCCTGCTCCAAGAGCTTTATCGTACCTCTTCTTAAAGCTATATATTTATCTTTTGTCCAGTACATCACTCTCCAGATTGTTCCACTTTCTGAAAGTGTGTGCAGTCACCTAATTGTACTTACCTAATTGTGGTTGCAGGGGTCGATTCATAGCTCCTGGCTCCGCCTCTTCACTGGTCGCTACTAGGTCATTCTCTTCCTGCTCCGTGAGCTTTATCATACCTCTTCTAAAAGTTATGCATGGATCCTGCCTCCACTACTTTACTTTCCAGACTATTCCACTGCCTGACAATTCTGACTGAAGAAATACTTCCTAACATCCCTGGGACTGATCTGAGTATTCAACTTCCAATTAATTATGACCCCTTATTGCTGTGTCCCATCTCTGTCTCTGTCCACCTTATCGATTCTTCTGTGTTTTATATGTCGTTATCATGTACCCTCTATCCCTCCAGTCCTCCAGTGTCGTCAGGTTGATTTTCCTTAAACGCTCCGGGACTAGTCTATAATTTCCTTACGTGCTTGGCCAGGTGTGGGTTCCAATATGGACCTGACGTAAGTTTGTGTGCGTGTGTATTCACCTATTTGTACTCACCTGTTTGTGGTTGCAGGGGTCAAATCATAGCTCATGGCCCCGTCTCTTCACTGGTTGCTACTGGGTCCTCTCTCTCCCTGTTCCATAAGCTTTATCAAACTTCGTATTAAAACTATGTATGGTCCCTGCCTCCACTACGTCACTTGTCAGACTGTTCCACTTCCTGACAACTCTATGACTAAAGAAATACTTCCTAGCATCCCTTTAGCTCATCTGGGTCTTCATCTTCCAACTGTATCCCCTTGTTACTGTGTCCCATCTCTGGAACATCCTGTCTTTGTCCACCTTGTCAATTCCACGCAGTATTTTATATGTCGTTATCATGTCTCCCCTAAGCCTCCTGTCCTCCAGTGTCGTCAGACCTATTTCCCTTAACTTTTCTTCGTAGGACTGTCCTCTTAGCTCTGGAACTAGTCTTGTTGCAAACCTTTGCACTTTCTCTAATTTCTTGACGTACTTGACCAGGTGTGGGTTCCAAACTGGAGCTGTATACTCCAGTATGGGCATGACGTACACGGTGTACAGAGTCTTAAACGATTCCTTACTGAGGTATCGGAACGCTATTCTTAGGTTTGCCAAGCGCCCATATGTTGCAGCAGTTATCTGGTTGATGTGCGCCTCAGGAGATGTGCTCGGTGTTATACTAACCCCAAGATCCTTTTCCTTGAGTGAGGTTTGCATTCTTTGGTCACCTAGCCTATACTCTGTCTGCTGTGTGTGTGTGTGTGTGTGTGTGTGTGTGTGTGCGCGCTCGCGCGCGTCCTTTGAATGTGTTTAGTTATGTATCTGTAATTACATATTTAACTCTGTGGGGAGAGGGTGATAGTTAAGCTCCAGCTCTTAAACCCGACTTTTAACAACTGATTTAAAATTACCCAACAGCTTATTATAACTAATTTGCAATTAATTTGCTTTTCTGGTAAAATATAAAAAAAGTATCTTTGCCTACCTTCTCGATAACCTCTAGGAATTTTGGATATCGTGATCATATCCCAACCCCCCTTCATATTTTTCATGCATCCAGCGACATAATCTCTAGATTCCGCATTTTGTCCACGTAGCCAATTCATCTCTCTTCACGCACCAGTCGCAGTACCAACACACACTCTTACGTTGATGTTAGTGATTTAATGAATGATGATTATTGGAGCTACTCCGTAAGACTGTACCGTACACGCCAGACACACTGTACCGTACACGCCAGACACACTGTACCGTACACACAAGACACACTGTACCGTACACACCAGACACACTGTACCGTACACACCAGACACACTGTACCGTACACACCAGACACACTGTACCGTACACACCAGACACATTGTACCGTACACACCAGACACACTGCACCGTACACGCCAGACACACTGCACCGTACACACCAGATACACTGTACCGTACACACCAGACATACTGTACCGTACACACCAGACATACTGTACCGTACACACCAGACACACTGTACCGTACACACCAGACACGCTGTACCGTACATACCAGACACACTGTACCGTACACACCAGACACAATGTACCGTACACACCAGACATACTGTACCGTACACACCAGACATACTGTACCGTACACACCAGGCACACTGTATCGTACACACAAGACACACCGTACCGTACACACCAGACACACTGTACCGTACACACCAGACATACTGTACCGTACACACCAGACACACTGTACCGTACACACAAGACACACCGTACCGTACACACCAGACAGACATAAGTGATACGAACCTGTACAGTGAACACCAGGGCTACCAATCTTAACAAAGAACACAAAAATGTGGTGACAAACTCTACGGTGAACACAACAAGTTGTACCAATCTGTAGAGAGAAGAAAAATGTAGTACTAAACTGAACAGTGAACACCAGGGCTACCAACCGCAACAGTGAACAATAGCAGTAGCACCATCCTAAACAATTTACACAGTTATAACAAATAGAACAGTGAACACTGTAAGTTGTTCTAACCTGAAAAGTGAACACATGTTGTACCAACCTGCATAGTGAGCACAAGTTTCTCCAACCTGAACAGTGAACATGATAAGCTGTACCAAACTGAATAGTAAACACAAGAAATGGAGCCATCATGAACACTGAACACAAGTGTTACTACCCGTAACAGTGCAAATGCTACCAGTCATAACAGTGAACACAAGTGCTACAAACCTGAACAGCGAACATAACACGTTGTAAAAACCTAAACAGTGAAAACAAGTTGTACCAACCTGAACAGTGAACACAAGTTGTAGTACCATCCTGAACAGTGAAAGCAACAAGTTGTACCAACCTGAACAGTAAACACAACAAGCTGTACCAACCTGAACAGTGAACACAAGTTGTGCCAACCTGAACAGCGAACACAAGTTGTACCAACCTTAACAGTGAACACAAGTTGTACCACCCTTAACAGTGAACACAAGTTGTACCAACCTTAACAGTGAACACAAGTTGTACCAACCTTAACAGTGAACACAAGTTGTACCAACCTTAACAGTGAACACAGTGAGTTGTACCAACCTGACCAGTGAACACAAGTTGTACCAACCTGAACAGTGAAAACAGCAAGTTGTACCAACCTGATTAGTGAACACAAATTGTACCAACCTGATTAGTGAACACAAATTGTACCAACCTGATTAGTGAACACAAATTGTACCAACCTGATTAGTGAACACAAATTGTACCAACCTGATTAGTGAACACAAATTGTACCAACCTGAACAGTGAGCACAAGTTGTACCAACCTGAACAGTGAATACAACAAGTTGTACCAACCTGAACAGTGAATACAATAAGTTGTAGTACCAACCTGAGCAATAAACACATGTTATGCCAACCTGAACAGTGAACACAAGTTGTACCAACCTGAACAGTGAATACAACAATTTGTACCAACCTGAACAGTGAATACAAGCTGTACCAACCTGAACAGTGAAAAGAACAAGTTGTACCAACCTGAACAGTGAAAAGAACAAGTTGTACCAACCTGAACAGTGAAAAGAACAAGTTGTACCAACCTGAACAGTAAATACAAGAAGTTGTACCAACCTGAACAGTAAATACAACAAGTTGTACCAACCTGAACAGTGAATACAACAAGTTGTACCAACCTTAACAGTGAATACAACAATTTGTACCAACCTGAACAGTGAACACAATTTGTACCAACCTGAACAGTGAACACAAGTTGTACCAACCTGAACAGTAAACACAACAAGTTGTACCAACCTGAACATTGAACACAACAAGTTATAGCAACCTGGACAGTGAACACAACAAGTTGTACCAATCTAAACAGTGAACACAAGTTGTACCAACCTAAACAGTGAACGCAAGTTGTACCAACCTAAACAGTGGACACAAGTTGTACCAACCTAAACAGTGAACACAAGTTGTATGAACCTGAACAGTGAACACAACAAGTTGTACCAACCTGAACAGTGAAAACAACAAGTTGTACCAACCTCAACAGTGAACACAAGTGCTCCTCCACCTTTGGTTAGTAAACATTAAATATCCATCATCTCGTGTTTGATACCAGTAATGGCACAGTTGCCCTTCTTATAGCAACCTTTAATTATAAATTCAGGGATTTTAGAGACGACTTGAATCGTCATTAAGTAATGCCAGAATTACTGTAACAGTTTATTTTGTTTATATCAGAGGTCGTTTTCCTGGGGGACGAAATTTAGTGGTAAATAACGGGAGTTTATTGGAACCCGAGCTAAGGGTTGAGGGCTGGTGGACCTGGGATGCGAAATTCTAAGACCGGACACGAGAGAGTGAAGACTGACTTCCTGTGTCAACAGCAGAGTGCTTCCACTCAGTATAAAATTCACTCTGGCGTTGCAACAAGAGCAGTTGCAGAGACTTCCAACAGACTACAGATCAATGTAGCCAGTCTTTTCGCTAGATCCCATCCTTCAGAAGTATCTACGTAGTTAAATAAATAACAAAAAGGCACAATACCGTGACTGGAACGATACACAAATAACCCGCACATAAAAGACAGAAGCTTACGACGACGTTTCGGTCCGACTTGGACCATTGACAAAGTCACACTAACAGAGGTGGAGCAGGACGGCTATATATAGGCAGGAAGAGGTGGAGGTAGTAGTAGTGGTAGTAGTAGTAGTAGTAGTACAAGAATTGTATATAATACCGACAGGATGAAATGACACATGCACAACACCCGGGCATCCCCACCGTAGACGTTTCGCCATCCAGCCAGCCACTGGATGGCGAAACGTCCACAACAAAGACAACCAGACGCCGCACATGTGTCTAATTTCATCAGTAGATGTAGTAGAAGAAGAAGAGGTAGTAGTAGTGGTAGTGGTAGAAGTGGGAAATAAGGAAGACGAGCCAGTCAAATACAAAGGAAGGGGAGCACTGCAAGAGAGCTAGAAACCCACAGAGGGAGAGCAAGCGCACCGAGGTGCGTGAAAGGGGAAGTGGTGAAATAAAATAAAGGAACAGAAACACGAGACAGGAGAGAGAAAGACAACCCAGAGGAGAAAAGGAGAGAGGAAAGGGGAAGAGGAAAAAGAAAAAGAAGAAGAAGAAGAAAAAATGAGGATTCAGGTTAAGTCACGGGTGTTCTGAAGTTTGGAGCATTTTACAATGTAGTGGGAGAGGAAGGCATCTACAGAGACGAAGCCAGGGCTAAGGTTCATACAAGGAAAGTTGTGTATAAGAGAGGATTCAACTAAACGGCGACTGTTCGAGTTGGAAGTAGGGAAGACAGTTTTAGCAGAAGACCAGTCAATAGGATGGCTGTGATCTCTGACGTGACAGAAAAGAGCATTGTTAGTGTCGGCAAGCCTAACACTATTTTTGTGCTCCCTAAGTCTGTCAGAAAGAGATCGACCAGTTTCTCCAAAGTATTGAAGAGGACAGGAGGAGCAAGAAATAGAGTAGACACCAGGAACATCTGTAGAGGGAGGAGAGGTATGAACGAGATTAGTGCGAAGAGTGTTAGTCTGGCGGAAGGTAAGCTTGATGTCTAAGGGACGGAGAGAATTGTTGAGATTAGAAAGACCGGAAATGTAGGGAAGGCAGAGGATAGAAGAGTTCCCATGAGTAGAGAGTTTGGGAGAGAAGAAATTGCGTTTAGCACGTGAGAGGGCAGAGTCTATGAAATGGGAAGGTTAGCCAAGACGGGAGAACGAATTATAAAGAGTGGAAATTTCTGCTGGAAGGAACTGAGGATCACAGATGCGGAGGGCACGGAGAAAGAGGGAGATAAGAACACTTTTCTTGACAGGGGAAGCATGATAAGAAAAGTAGTGAATGTACATGCCACTGTGCATAGGTTTACGGTAAACGGAAAAGGAAAAACCTGTATCTGAGCGGTGGACATGGACATCAAGGAAAGGAAGTAAGGAATTAGATTCCCATTCAGCTTTAAACTTAATGGAAGGGGCAAGATTGCTAAGAGCTTCAAGAAAAGGTTGGAAGAGACTGGAGTCATGAGGCCACAGAGCAAAGATGTCATCCACATAGCGGAGCCAGAGTGAAGGTTGCACATCGAGGGTAGGAAGAAGAACAGTCTCGAAGTATTCCATGTAAAGATTAGCAAGGACAGGAGAGAGAGGAGAGCCCATAGCGACACCGAAGGTTTGGGAATAATATTTCCCTTGGAAGGAAAAGGAGTTAGAGTCCACACAGAGGCGGATCAGATCAAGAAAGACATCAGTGGGGATAGGGAGATGAAGAAACCCTTCATGGGCCTTCTCTCTAAGGAAATCAAGGACATCATCAAGAGGGACATTGGTGAAGAAGGACTCAACGTCAAGACTAAGCATCTTACAGGTTGGGAGAGAGCGAACCCGTTCAATGAAGTCTTGAGAGTGACGGAGGTGGGCAGGAGAAAAAGTACCAAGAAAGGGAGTGAGGGTTTTGGCCAGCCAAGAAGCAAGAGAATAAGAGACAGAACCTCTAGAGGATATGATAGGACGAAGAGGAATATCAGGTTTATGAGTTTTGGGAAGGCCATAGAAATAGGGAAGAGAGGGACAGATGACACGAAACCGTTGAA
Source organism: Cherax quadricarinatus (assembly GCF_038502225.1). Classification (NCBI taxonomy): domain Eukaryota; kingdom Metazoa; phylum Arthropoda; class Malacostraca; order Decapoda; family Parastacidae; genus Cherax; species Cherax quadricarinatus. The sequence goes on along the minus strand of NC_091352.1, from coordinate 20,168,297 downwards.
CAAGGTCAAAGTCAGGAGGACAGAGGTCGGAGAGAGTCCTTAGTTTTTTGTTGAAAGTTCTCTTGATGCGATCAAGAGGGTTGGAAACGAGAGGAGTGTAGGTGCGTGAGTCAGAGAGCAAGACATCAGCTTTACGGAGGTAATCCTCGCGATCAAGGATAACTACCGAATTACCTTTGTCAGAAGATAGTATGACAATGTTAGTGTTAGATTTAAGAGAAGAAAGGGCAAGTTGGTAACGGCGTGGAAGGTGGTGATTCTTGGAAAACAGACTAACAAGAGCAGGAAGGAGAGCACCACGAAAAGTGGACAAGTCAGGAAGATTACGGAAGCGAGATTGACGAAAGGAATCAAAAGAGCTAATCAGGGAAATACCAGCGCGAGGAGTAGGCGAAGTGGCAAAGGAAAGACCAAAACCAAGAAGTTCAAGCTCATATTGAGAGAGTGAGACAGAAGACAGATTAGTAACACAGTCAGTGAGGGAGAATTTAGACCAAGGGCTAGCTGAGATGAGACGTTGAAGTTTATTTTGTAGTTTGGAAGAATGAATTTGCGCATTCAGGCGAGCAGTGTCAAAGGCAATGGTAGAGAGAAGGTTACAGAGATCCTGTGGTAGAGCCGCAAAGAGAGCACGTTGACGTTGACGGAGAGTAAAGAAGGCATCTTCAACCTGTGCGGGTTATTTGTGTATCTACGTAGTTTTTTTTCACTTATAACAGTGATCATTTTTATCCCCGGTTACTTCAGTGATGTACGCACTTGATCGGGCTGGTTTAGTGGCGGGATAAACACCCAAAATAGGCTAGGTTATACTAGCTGCCTGCTCAGTATCTAAGCAGTTTATGCATTATTGCCCCTCGTGTTATATTTCTCACTTGAGATATTTAACCCCTGCTAGCTTGGAGTTGGCCTAGGAATTCCGTATAGCCTAGTCCAGGGGTGGGGGGCCTTTTTATGTTGGAAGGCCGCATTTAGGTTAATTGTAATCTAATAAGGCCGAATTCAAGAAATTTTGATTAGATATACTGCAAAATGTTGGTTATTTTGTAAAAAGCCATTTATTATATGATTTCAAGATTTTTTTGATTAAATTATAATGTTAACCTTTTAATGACTTAGTCGTGATAGCTTTTGTGAGAAAGCATTTGGATTTTTGGTTGAAACCTGGAGGCTTGCAGTTTCAGCTGATCCTCCAGGTGCGTATTCGTCTTGATTTGGGTTAGGTAGGATAAGGTAGATTCTCAACACTAAGTGGTTCCATGCCGCGATCAGTGTTTTTCTTGAAAAGCAGTTGTACTTCGAAAGTTTATCAACGTCTAAGCATTCTTCGGCAACTTCGACAATGTATTAAGAGTTCTATTTTCTTCCTTCAGCATTCTTGGTCTTTTTTTGACATGATGGGTTATGGACACAAAAAAAATACAGAAACGGTTACGCTGTATAATTATTCTTAATTTGCATTTCAAACAGTCACATGCACTTCTGTTTAAATACGATAATAGACTGGCCACATATCCTCACCCTCCATCACCAACTTGCCTCGGGCTGGGTGGTGGTGCTCAGGCGCCAGACCTACTGTATAAAGTCACTTTAGGTAAGTTAGGATTTAATCATGAGCGCCTCAATTAAAACATTGTAGAACTGTATCCTCACCCTCCAACACCCACTTCTGGCTGGATGGTGGTTGTCAGGTGGGGAACATAAAGTCTAAAGTTCAAGTCGCATTAGGTCGGTTAGGACTAAATCATGAGGGGTAACATATCTTCAATAAAAATAAAAAGGGTATCTTATGCAAAATTCTGATTCACTCAGAAGGTCGCACTTAATACCCTAGAAGGCCGTAGATTCCCCTGGTCTAGCCCCTAGGCTAGAGATACTGACTATTTTCCTCTGCATGTGGTTAGCGATCGGAGACTCCTAGCAGTTGACAGCAGCCGTTCTATCATAAGCCTGTTCCCGCACTGAATGAGGAGGTGGGAGCCTGCTGGTCCGTCACCTTCATTAGAAACTAGGATGTGGGTACAATTGTTTATTGCGCACCAACAGCGATTGTCTGATGCCGAGACCACATACAAGGTTCCAACACAAGTGCTTCCAACATGAGTAGTCAACACAGCGAGTGGTACCAGCCTGAACAACGAGCACAACGAGTGGTACCAGCCTGAACAACGAGCACAACGAGTGGTACCAGCCTGAACAACGAGCACAACGAGTGGTATCAGCCTGAACAACGAGAGATATAAACATATATGCAGTATAATGTGATCCTTTATTGACAACGTTTCACCCACACAGTGGGCTTTTTCAAGTCACAAACAGATCTACCTGGGGTGTTGTTGTTGTAGGTTTGCCGGTACTTCCGGCCCGGGTCTTTTCCAGATGGCGACCCGGCGGTGGCCTCCCGGGCGGAGGGTGTCGTTCATCTTCTTTCTTCTGTATTGTTTCTTGGGGTCCTCCGGTTGGAGGGTGACTTCTTCTGTCTTGCGGTGACTCCCCAAGTGGGAAGTATCTTCTCGTTTAGCATCTTCAGCAGCATAGGAGGGCGGAGGCAGCAATTACAGGGTTCTTTTTGGAGCCACACCCCAGCTTTAGCAGGCAGCAAAGTGCTGGGGAAACTTGACTTCACGATGATTGATCATTGACAGTCGTGCTAGATGAGGGTACCGTCTTCGGCAGCCCCATTCTGGAGAGTCCTGAATTTCTTCCTTGTGGTGTAGTCGAGTGCCACAAAGCGGTGACATTTTGAGAGTAGGCTGATCAGTGATTCAGTGGTGAATGATCGAGTTGAGTCGCAGGTGAACTTGACTGTCCCGTTGTGGAGGCGTTGAATAATTTCTGGAGTGTACATTGCGTTCTCATTCTGGTTGGTTGTGTAGAAGTATACACCAGGCAAGCAATGGACTTCTTGTGAAGGAGTGGCGGTAGTACGTAGGGATGTATCCCAAGGCTCTTGTGTTTTAACCTTTTTGGCTGGCGGCTGATTGGTCCGTTGTGACGGAGGTGGAAGCAGGTGCTGGTGGACTCTCATTGGTGGAATCGGTCGGCGTCTAAGTGGTCTCTGATTGGTCCATCTCTGGGTAGGGAGGAAGGTGTGGTAGCGGTGGAGCAGCGGTAATGTTGGAGACATTTGCAGTGGAATTTATGATCTCTGGAAGGTGGAGATGCAGGGAATGTGAAACCAGGCATGTTGTTGAGCTTGAAGAGTTCGTTGATGGTGGTGTTGAAGGAACCAGGTTCAGCTACATTCTGCGCATGAGCATACATGATGCAGTAAAGAATCTTGGTGGAGTCGCCAGCAAGAGCTTGCGTGGCTTGAAGAATCTTGGTAGTATCTGCTTGATGCTTGGTAATAGCAGCATATGTAGTCGCTTGTGCAGTGGGTTTTTTTTGTTGTTGGAGTTGTTTCTTAAGTATATCTCGTCTGGTTGGGCACTTGGCAGCAAGAGTATGGTGATCATTCTTGCAGTTCAAGCATTTAGGTGGAGAGTCAGTAGTGCATGTCTTGAAGTCATGACCTTCTTGGCCGCAGGTGGAGCAGAACTTCTTATTCTTGGCAGGGCAGTTTTTGGTGGTATGTAGGTATGAGTAACAGCTGGAGCACTGTGGAATTTGATAGAATTTTTTTTTCTGCTTCGATGAAGGCTGGATTGATGTGAAAGTAGTGAATAGTCAGTCCCTCATCGAGAGCTCTGGCTGCCATGTTGACGTCACTGAAGATGACCTTCAGCATGGAGGAGGCATTGGGTATTTTGGTAATGAATTCCACCTTGGCCCAAAGGTTCTGTGCTTCAATGGACGACTTGATTTCTTCGGTAGCCTGGGCAGTGATGAGCCTGTCGAGTCTCTTGAGGAACACAGTTCTCCTGGCCCTCAGAGCTGGGGAAGTCAAGACAATAAATCCCTGATCTAGTAGAGTGGTTGTAGCAGTGGTGGTAATGAGTTTTTCAGCCTCGGTGTCGTCAGTACAGACGACAACGAAGACCTCTTTGAGCGACAGAATCGCATTAAACTTGACTTGCAGTCTGCCACTGACGACAGCTGCAAGTGCTAGCTTGGACGAGTCATTGACTGTCCCACTCTCTGGTTTGATCTTTACCCTGTTCGAGAAATGCATCGTGAAGTGTGGTCTCTGATCGGCGTGAGAGAGGTGGGGTGGAAGGTACACGAGTATTTATAGTCAGGTTCAGAATGTTGAGGTCAGGTGGAGAATGCTGCATCAGATGATGTACCGAGTGGGGTTATAGAGTCTAAAATCTTAGGTAGCTTGGAAGGGAGATTGGATAAGTTTGTGAGCAGACCTTCTGCAGTGTTCTTCCGTTCCTATGATCTTATGTGGGATAGCGATGAAGAAGTTTCTTGGCAAGTGGTTCAGCTATGTTGTAGAAGCCATTATTCTGGTTGAAGTTGTCAGATATAGAGATAAGTCGGATATAGAGATAAGATTTTAGACTCTATAACCCCACTCGGTACATCATCAGATGCAGCATTCTCCACCTGACCTCAACATTCTGAACCTGACTATAAATACTCGTGTACCTTCCACCCCAGGTAGATCTGTGTGTGACTTGAAAAAGCCCACTGTGTGGGTGAAACGTTGTCAATAAAGGATCACATTATACTGCATGTGTGTTTATATTTCCATTGTGTCGGTATTTTATACCATTTATTTCTTGAACAACGAGCACAACGAGTGGCACCAACCTGAACAACGAGCACAACGAGTGGCACCAACCTGAACAACGAGCACAACGAGTGGTATCAACCTAAAAAAAAACAAGTATGATGAGTGGTATCAACCTGAACAACGAGCACAACGAGTGGTACCAACCTGAGCAACGAGCACAATGAGTGGTACCAACCTGAGCAACGAGCACAACGAGTGGTATCAACCTGAACAACGAGCACAACGAGTGGTACCAACCTGAGCAACGAGCACAACGAGTGGTACCAACCTGAAAATTAAACACATCTACTCAGACAAACACATCTACTCAGATGAACACATCTACTCAAACACATCTACTCAGATGAACACATCTACTCTGATAAACACATCTACTCAGACAAACACATCTACTCAGACAAACACATCTACTCTGATAAACACATCAACTCAGATAATCACATCAACTCGGATAAACACATCTATTCACAAATAACCCGCACATAAAAGAGAGAAGCTTACGACGACGTTTCGGTCCGACTTGGACCATTGACAAAGTCACACTAACAGAGGTGGAGCAGGACGGCTATATATAGGCAGGAAGAGGTGGAGGTAGTAGTAGTGGTAGTAGTAGTAGTAGTACAAGAATTGTATATAATACCGACAGGATGAAATGACACATGCACAACACCCGGGCATCCCCACCGTAGACGTTTCGCCATCCAGCCAGCCACTGGATGGCGAAACGTCCACAACAAAGACAACCAGACGCCGCACATGTGTCTAATTTCATCAGTAGAAGAGGTAGAAGAAGAAGAGGTAGTGGTAGTGGTAGTGGTAGAAGTGGGAAATAAGGAAGACGAGCCAGTCAAATACAAAGGAAGGGGAGCACTGCAAGAGAGCTAGAAACCCACAGAGGGAGAGCAAGCGCACCGAGGTGCGTGAAAGGGGAAGTGGTGAAATAAAATAAAGAAGGAACAGAAACACGAGACAGGAGAGAGAAAGACAACCCAGAGGAGAAAAGGAGAGAGGAAAGGGGAAGAGGAAGAAGAAAAAGAAGAAGAAGAAGAAGAAAAAATGAGGATTCAGGTTAAGTCACGGGTGTTCTGAAGTCCGTCACTCTCAAGACTTCATTGAACGGGTTCGCTCTCTCCCAACCTGTAAGATGCTTAGTCTTGACGTTGAGTCCCTCTTCACCAATGTCCCTCTTGATGATGTCCTTGATTTCCTTAGAGAGAAGGCCCATGAAGGGTTTCTTCATCTCCCTATCCCCACTGATGTCTTTCTTGATCTGATCCGCCTCTGTGTGGACTCTAACTCCTTTTCCTTCCAAGGGAAATATTATTCCCAAACCTTCGGTGTCGCTATGGGCTCTCCTCTCTCTCCTGTCCTTGCTAATCTTTACATGGAATACTTCGAGACTGTTCTTCTTCCTACCCTCGATGTGCAACCTTCACTCTGGCTCCGCTATGTGGATGACATCTTTGCTCTGTGGCCTCATGACTCCAGTCTCTTCCAACCTTTTCTTGAAGCTCTTAACAATCTTGCCCCTTCCATTAAGTTTAAAGCTGAATGGGAATCTAATTCCTTGCTTCCTTTCCTTGATGTCCATGTCCACCGCTCAGATACAGGTTTTTCCTTTTCCGTTTACCGTAAACCTATGCACAGTGGCATGTACATTCACTACTTTTCCTATCATGCTTCCCCTGTCAAGAAAAGTGTTCTTATCTCCCTCTTTCTCCGTGCCCTCCGCATCTGTGATCCTCAGTTCCTTCCAGCAGAAATTTCCACTCTTTATAATTCGTTCTCCCGTCTTGGCTACCCTTCCCATTTCATAGACTCTGCCCTCTCACGTGCTAAACGCAATTTCTTCTCTCCCAAACTCTCTACTCATGGGAACTCTTCTATCCTCTGCCTTCCCTACATTTCCGGTCTTTCTAATCTCAACAATTCTCTCCGTCCCTTAGACATCAAGCTTACCTTCCGCCAGACTAACACTCTTCGCACTAATCTCGTTCATACCTCTCCTCCCTCTACAGATGTTCCTGGTGTCTACTCTATTTCTTGCTCCTCCTGTCCTCTTCAATACTTTGGAGAAACTGGTCGATCTCTTTCTGACAGACTTAGGGAGCACAAAAATAGTGTTAGGCTTGCCGACACTAACAATGCTCTTTTCTGTCACGTCAGAGATCATAGCCATCCTATTGACTGGTCTTCTGCTAAAACTGTCTTCCCTACTTCCAACTCGAACAGTCGCCGTTTAGTTGAATCCTCTCTTATACACAACTTTCCTTGTATGAACCTTAGCCCTGGCTTCGTCTCTGTAGATGCCTTCCTCTCCCACTACATTGTAAAATGCTCCAAACTTCAGAACACCCGTGACTTAACCTGAATCCTCATTTTTTCTTCTTCTTCTTTTTCTTCTTCCTCTTCCCCTTTCCTCTCTCCTTTTCTCCTCTGGGTTGTCTTTCTCTCTCCTGTCTCGTGTTTCTGTTCCTTCTTTATTTTATTTCACCACTTCCCCTTTCACGCACCTCGGTGCGCTTGCTCTCCCTCTGTGGGTTTCTAGCTCTCTTGCAGTGCTCCCCTTCCTTTGTATTTGACTGGCTCGTCTTCCTTATTTCCCACTTCTACCACTACCACTACCACTACCTCTTCTTCTTCTACCTCTTCTACTGATGAAATTAGACACATGTGCGGCGTCTGGTTGTCTTTGTTGTGGACGTTTCGCCATCCAGTGGCTGGCTGGATGGCGAAACGTCTACGGTGGGGATGCCCGGGTGTTGTGCATGTGTCATTTCATCCTGTCGGTATTATATACAATTCTTGTACTACTACTACTACTACTACTACTACCACTACTACTACCTCCACCTCTTCCTGCCTATATATAGCCGTCCTGCTCCACCTCTGTTAGTGTGACTTTGTCAATGGTCCAAGTCGGACCGAAACGTCGTCGTAAGCTTCTCTCTTTTATGTGCGGGTTATTTGTGTATCGTTCCAGTCACGGTATTGTGCCTTTTTGTTATTTACATCTATTCATATAAACACATCTACTCAGACAATTACATCTACTCATATAAACACATCTACTCTATAAACACATCTACTCATATAAACACAGTCTCGCTCAACATTTGAGAATTTACATATGAAAATTCAGATTTCGATTTAAGTCATTCCTCTGCATTTATCTTCGTAACTTTTTTAAATAAACTTATGTAAACGAATAAACAAGAAGTGATACGTTTTATCTAGTTTGTAAATTTATCATGGTGTAAATTTTTCCCGAGAAGTAAATTGCTAGAGGTTACTGCCAAAAATACTCGACGACAACTTTGCTAAGTACTGTAAAAGGGTTTTCAAAAATTGTGTAAGAGAAACTTCAGGAAACTTTGTAATTGGATGACGAAGAACGAGAGGCCCGCTCTAGGCAAGTTTACCCAGCATGTGTGTGTGTGTGTGTGTGTGTGTGTGTGTGTGTGTACGTATGTGTCTCTTTTTGCATATGTGTGTGTGTGTGTGTATTTGTATGTATGTGCTTGCTTGGGGAAAAAAATTGATACACTGGTCCATTCACAACTTCCTTATGAACAATTACTCGGTTTCATTTCATTCGTAGCTACTTTTCCCCTGAGCTTATAAAAGCCCCCGTCCCTCCATTACTTCTGACGAGAGGTCAGCTCCCAAGAGGAAAACTCAACACGCTTGTCTTCAGAGAGACAAGAGTCCGGAACTAGAGTGTGAAGACTAACCCCCAAGACTCCTGTCTTCACAAGCAGAAACAGGACCCCCAATTTCAATGTATCACAAGAGGACAGTTTCTAGTTCCATTACAAAGCAAAATATTCACAATGCCCTCGAAAAAAATTTAATTCATATGAATTAAAAGCTTTTGCACTCCCGTGAGTCGGCAGGAGCTATGCAATGTTACAAGACAGCAACAGATAAGAAGGGAAATTCCCTGAGGCAAGGCAGAATGTGTCAATGGCAGCCCATATCACAGAGTGAGCTAGCCACCACCAATCCACACGCCTTCCTCTCCCGTCCCCTCACACTCTTCTGGAGTAAAGGCGGGTGGATGGAAATCAGAGGTTCACAGAAAGCAAGTTACAGAATATTAAGTTAATGCAGCAGTCGGCCCAGAAACCGCATCTAATCGATATCACTTATCTATAGTCATATGGAATCATTTTATCTAAGTGGTTGATGCGCCCCAAACTCAAGTTTTATATAGCACCGAATTATTAAATGAATCACATTAACTAGTTGACAACCTATATTAACCTACATCAAAATGTTTCAGAAGGTATATCTGGAGTATACCCGGAGAAGGTTTCGGCAGTCAACGCCCCCGCGGCCCAGTCTGTGACCAGGCCTTGCGGTGGATCGGAGCTTGATGATCCAGGCTGTTACTGGCGGCCGCACGCAAACCTACGTACGAACCACAGCCCGGGTAGTCCGGTACTGACTTTAGGTGCCTGTCGAACGCCTTCTTGAAGACAGGTAGGGGTCTATTGGTAATCCCCCTTATGCTGGGAGGCAGTTGAACAGTCTTATGTTGTCTCGTAGCGTACTCGTGACGCTCCTGCTTTTCACTGGGAGATAACCTATCCTGTTTCATGACAATTTCACTGTTTCTTCACAAACCAGAGGCGATAAATCACTTTACCTGCCTTCCCTAGGCTGTCCTAAGAAACTTACACATACGCACTTATCTATATATTAATTAAACCACGAAACAAGTGTTTCTGAATCATTAACCAAACTGCGGCATGGCCGGGGATCGATCCCGCGCAGCCTTGTTCTGCCCCGTGGGAAGCACGGTACGAGGACATACGTGGCAAGCTCAGAGCTAAATTCAACCTACACACGTTTGATATATTGACTGCGAAAGCTGGTAATCAAACGGGAGTAGGCTGAAATTAGCTCTGAGCTTACCATAACTACATATGTTTTCATACTATGAATCTCGCCCAGTTCTACTGGGTGCATGGTATTTATAGAATTGTTGGTCCAGTGGTTAGAGCGTTGGGAACGTTATCTTGCTTCCCACTGGACTGGACAAGGTGGCGCGGGATCAATCCCGCCCATGGCGCAGTTTGGCTAATAGGTAAAACTTGCAATTTGGGCTTAAATAGCAGCACTCTTGCCGAATAAGGCAAGCAAAAATTTGTGTATGCAGTAATTTCTCAAAAACCATTCTGAACCTAACGAAAAAAAATATACTTCATTGTGTTTGTATAATAAATTATTGTAAACTTATCGAAAATATATTTAGTTGGATTAGGCTAAATTAAATTGCGTTTGTTATAAAAAGATTAGGTAAGTTTTCTAAGGTGCTTTTAGTACAAAATTATTAATTTCTACATTAACATAAATGGAGAAAAAATATATCTTTAGACGTATAAGATAAAATTTTAGAAAGGACTTAATTTTAAACGAGTGTTTCATAATTGACCAATTTTACCTATTTGGCACGAAATTATATATATATATATATATATATATATATATATATATATATATATATATATATATATATATATTCAACAAGTCGGCCGTCTCCCACAGAGGCAGGGTGACTCAAAGAGAAAGAAAATCCCCAAAAAGAAAATACTTTCATTATCATTCAACACTTTCACCACACTCACACATAATCACTGTTTTTGCAGAGGTGCCCAGAATACAACAGTTTAGAAGTATATACGTATAAAAATACACAATATATCTCTCCAAACTGCCAATATCCCAAACCCCTCCTTTGGAGTGCAGGCATTGTACTTCCTATTTCCAGGACTTAAGTCCGGTTATATAAAATAACCAGTTTCCCTGAATCCCTTCACGAAATATTACCCTGCTTACACTCCAACAGATCGTCAGGTCCCAAATACCATTTGTCTCCATTCACTCCTATCTAACACGCTCATGCACGCTTGCTGGAAGTCCAAACCCCTCGCCCACAACACCTCCTTTACCCCCTCCCTCCAACCATTTCGAGGACGACCCCTACCCCGCCTTCCTTTCCCTACAGATTTATACGCTCTCCATGTCATTCTACTTTGATCCATTCTCTCTCAATGACCAAACCACCTCAACAAACCCTCTTCAGCCCTCTGACTAATACTTTTATTAACTCCACACCTTCTCCTAATTTCCGCACTCCGAATTTTCTGCATAATATTTACACCACACACTGCTCTTAGACAGGACATCTTCACTGCCTCCAACCGTCTCCTCGCTGCAGCATTTACAACCCAAGCTTCACACCCATATAAGAGTGTTGGTACTACTATACTTTCATACATTCCCTTCTTTGCCTTCATAGATAACATTTTTTGCCTCCACATATACCTCAATGCACCACTCACCTTTTTTCCTTCATCAATTCTATGATTAACCTCATCCTTCATAAATCCATCTGCTGACACAACTCCGAAATGTCTGAAAACATTCACTTCTTCCATACTCCTCCTCCCCAATTTGATATCCAATTTTTCTTTATCTAAATCATTTGATACTCTCATCACCTTACTCTTTTCTATGTTCACTTTCAACTTTCTACCTTTGCACACATTCCCAAATTCGTCCACTAACCTTTGCAGTTTTTCTTTAGAATCTCCCATAAGCACAGTATCATCAGCAAAAAGCAACTGTGTCACTTCCCATTTTGCATTTAATTCCCCATAATTTAATCCCACCCCTCTCCCGAACACTCTAGCATTTACTTCTTTTACAACCCCATCTATAAATATATTAAACAACCATGGTGACATTACACATCCCTGTCTAAGACCTACTTTTACTGGGAAGTAGTCTCCCAGCATTTAGTAATTTACCACCTAATCCATATACTTGCAGCATCTGCCACATTGCTCCCCTATCCACTCTGTCATATTCCTATTCTAAATTCATAAATGCAATAAAAACTTCCCTACCTTTATCTAAATACTGCTCACATATATGCTTCACATCCCCTACTCACTCTAAAACCTCCTTGCTCATCCACAATCCTACATTCTGTCTTACCTCTAATTCTTTCAATAATAACCCTACCGTACACTTTTCCTGGTATACTCAGTAAACTTATTCCACTATAATTTTTACAATCTCTTTTGTCCCTTCCCTTTATATAAAGGGACTATACACGCTCTCCGCCAATCCTTAGGTACCTTCCCCTCTTTCATACATTTATTAAACAAAAATACCGACCATTCCAACACTATGTTGCCCCCTGCTTTTAACATTTCTGTCATGATTCCGTCAGTTCCAGCTGCTTTACCCCCTTTCAATCTACGTAATGCCTCAGGCACCTCCCCCACACTCACATCCTGCTCTTCTTCACTCCTAAAAGATGGTATACCTCCCTGGCCAGTGCATGAAATTACCGCCTCACTTTTTTCGTCGACATTTAAAAGTTCCTCAAAATATTCTCGCCATCTAACCAAAACCTCCATCTCCCCATCTACTGACTCCCCTACTCTGTTTTTAACTGATAAATCCATTGTTTAACTCACTCCAATTTTTTTTTTATTTTCATTAAAATTCCTTGACAGTACCTCTCCCACTCTATCATCCGCTCTCCTTTTGCACTCTTTCACCACTCTCTTCACCTTTCTTTTACTCTCCATATACTCTACACTTCTTATAACACTTCTGCTTTGTAAATACCTCTCAATAGCTATCTTTTTCTATTTTATCACACCCTTTACTTCATCATTCCACCAATCACTCCTCTTTCCTCCTGCACCCACCCTCCTATAACCACAAACTTCTGCCCCACATTCTAATACTGCATTTTTAAAACTATCCCAACCATCTTCAACCCCCCACAACTTATATCTGCACCAGTCCATCTTTCTGCCAATAGTTGTTATATTTCACCCGAGCTTCCTTCTCCCTTAGTTTATACACTTTCACCTCCCTCTTACTTGTTGTTGCCATTTTCCTCTTATCCCATCTACCTCTACTCTAACTGTAGCTACAACTAGATAATGATCCGATATATCAGTTGACCCTCTATAAACGTGTACATCCTGGAGTCTACCCATCAACCAAACCAATACATAATCTAACAAACTACTTTCATTAAGTGCTACATCATACCTTGTATATTTATTTATCCTCTTTTTCATAAAATATGTATTACTTATTACCAAACCTCTTTCTACACACACACACACACACACACACACACACACACACACACACACACACACACATACACACATATATATATATATATATATATATAATATATATATATATATATATATATATATATATATATATATATATATATATATATATATATATATATATATATATATATATATATATGTTAGATGAGCCCAGCAGTAATACATGTTGGTATGGAATCCTTAAACCTGAAGTGGCTACCACAGCTCTTGTACATGTGCTGACTAAGACTCAGACAGCTATGTATTTTGGTGATCCAGTGAGCATTGTCCATACCCTCCTCTACTTCTTAAAGGGTTTTATAGTTGAAGGGACAATAAATACATGATATCAGCCCAAGTTTTATTAGCAAAATAATACTGTGTGCACCAGTGATACATACATTAAATGAAACATATACACCTCTTCTAGGTAGTAGGTTGGTAGACAGCAACCGCTCAGGGAGATACTACCGTCCTGCCAAGTGAGTGTAAAACGAAAGCCTGTAATTGTTTTACATGATGGTAGGATTGCTGGTGTCCTTTTTTCTGTCTCATAAACATGCAAGATTTCAGGTACATCTTGCTACTTCTACTTACACTTAGGTCACACTACACATACATGTACAAGCATATATATACACACCCCCCTGGGTTTTCTCCTATTTTCTTTCTAGTTCTTGTTCTTGTTTATTTCCTCTTATCTCCATGGGGAAGTGGAACAGAATTCTTCCTCCGTAAGCCATGCGTGTTGTAAGAAGCGACTAAAATGCTGGGAGCAAGGGGCTAGTAACCCCTTCTCCCGTATAAATTACTAAATTTAAAAAGAGAAACTTTCGTTTTTCTATTTGGGCCACCCTGCTTCGGTGGGATATGGCCGATGTGTTGAAAGAAAGATATATATATATATAATACTGGAAGGTTAGAAATAATTTAGGGCTGTGTACATCCTAATTTACCCTTTTTATTAAAGAAATTGGGATATTAGTGGCCATGTAAAAACTTCGGAATATCATATCCGATTTTTTCCAAATTTTCAGCTCTGATATAGATGTTCACTCAGTACAAATATTTTCGCGTGCATTAACGCACAGGAAACTGGTGTTAAGCAGCAAGGAATGACGCAACGACCAAAATACATCTGGTAGTTTTGAGTTCCGAAGAGTTTACTATAATTCATAGTTAATTTATGCATGTGTATAATATAGTTATTTATATGACAAATTCTCTAAGGGGTATTTGTGAATAAAGTTGAATTTCTATTATTTGTGTTCTGTCTCGTTTGAGCTGTCTGGCCGTCTCATTATTTTCTACCATTTAAGTATTACACAGGTAGATTACTGGAAGACAGTGATAACCAATGTGCTTAACACACACAACTAACCCACTTAGGAGGCTGAAACTTATGACATTTCTGTCCGACTTGGACCATTAACCAGTCAATTGGACCATTAACCAGTCACCTGGACCATTAACTAGTCACTTGCACCACAAACCAGTGTGTCTGGTTAATGGTCCAAGTTGACCCGAAACAGTAGTCATAATTTTGTCTCCTAAGTACGAGTTATTTGTGGATTGTTCCAGCCACTGTATTGTACCTTATTGTTCCCCTAGAGTCACGTTATGTACCGTTGACAGTAGCGAAGACAGACTCTGCAGGACAAGCATTTTTGTGGAGATATGTTCCGCCCTCCGTAGACCTGATTAAGCTCTACACAGCTGTACCAGTTAAGCGTGTTCAGTATGCAGCGTCTTCACGACCAACCCGCAGCATTACTGCTGAATGCTGTGCCGTGCTGGCCACTAAACATAACTGTTATAAATTAATGCTGTTTTAATATTCACTTTAATGACTACGATCAAAAAAAGATCCGTTTTACATAAATTGTCAAACTGAGAAATATTATTCCCTTGAGCTCCCTTTGTCAGACATTTACATTCAGGTCGACTGTCAAAATTTACATTCAGGTCGACAGGCACAATTTACCTTCAGGTCGACTGCCAAAACTTGCCGCACGAAGCATCATCAAACTCCAATAATCGATCCTTAAACGACTAAACTCTCTCTACTGTCACCTATTTTCTCCTGGCTTACAGCAATCCATATCAATTTATGCAGAAAAATTCCTCGCATAAAATCCTATAACCATAAATTTTGAATCGCAAGAGGTTACTTATCAAACACGCGGCAAATGCACTGAATACGAATGAGAAAGGGATTTAACAGTATCACATAACATAGAGTTACACGAATCGATGCTTGCCACGAGCAGCAATTCTAAGAAAAGCAAAATAATGTCTATTTAGCATCTGAACATACGCAAGGAAGCAAGAACGACGACTCGCGTGTGAGTCACACACACACACACACACACACACACACACACACACACACACACACACACACACACACATACACACACACACACACACACACACACACACACACACACACATACACACCACACACACATACACACACACACACACACACACACACACACACACACACACACATACACACACACACACACACACACACACACACACACACAAACACACACATACACACACACAAAAACACACACATACACACACATACACACATACACACACACATACACACACACATACACACACACACACACACACACACACACACACACACACATACACACACACACACACACACACACACACACACACATACACACACACATACACACACACATACACACACACACACACACACACACACACACACACACACACACACACACACACACACAAAGTGCAAAGGTTTGCGACAAGGTTAGTTCCAGAGCTAAGGGGAATGTCCTACGATGAAAGGTTAAGGGAAATCGGCCTGACGACACTGGAGAACTGGAGGGTTAGGGGAGACATGATAACGACATTCAAAATACTGCATGGAATAGACAAGGTGGACAGAGACAGGATGTTCCAGAAACAAGCGGTCACAATTGGAAGTTGAAGACCCAGATGAGTCTAAGGGATGTTAGGAAGTATTTCTTCAGTCATAGAGTAGTCAGGAAGTGGAATAGCCTAGCAAGTGAGGTAGTGGAGGCAGGAACCATACATAGCTTTAAGATGAGGTATGATAAGGCTCATGAAGCAGGGAGAGAGAGGACCTAGTAGCACTCAGTGAAGAGGCGGGGCCAGGAGCTGAATATCGACCCCTGCAACCACAATTAGGTGAGTACAATTAGGTGAGTACACACACACACACACACACACACACACACACACACACACACCTGCTGGTTATATTCTCTCAATAATATTCATTAAGTAGTGTATATTCAGAGTTGTTCGAATATCTTAAGTCTCAGAGTTTAATTTATTCTCTAGTGATTATCCTTGAGAGCTATTGATTAAGAGGATTGAAGCCTTAATTGGCCCTTGTTCATCCGATAAGCCGTAATTGAAGCTAACATACAAACCACTTAACTCGTCTCTCGTTGCTTCATTGTTCTATCTCAATGGTTTTGTCTCGTCGGTATTTTGCTGCATTTCATTCGTTCGTTGTTGCGTCTCGTTGTTTTGTTTCTGTACCTCTTTGGTTCGTTACTTCTCATAGCTTCCCTTGATACATTTCCTTCGTTTTTTGTTGTATCTCGTTTTGCACTGTTTTATAACACTGAATGATTATTCTAACCCTTGACTTACCGCTTTATCTCCTTCGTTTACTCACGTATCTTTTTGTTGTCTTTCTGTTGAAGCTTATTTCATACCATTGAAAGATAATAGCAACTGTAATAAACACACACACACACACACACACATGCAATATATATATATATATATATATATATATATATATATATATATATATATATATATATATATATATATATATATATATATATACGAACGAATGGTACTGAATTAACAACAACACTGTGACTAGCCGAGGATTCGAACCCATATCGTTTTGGCCTGCCTCATGATGAGCGAAAATCACACATTGTGTTAGAGCGTCATGTGTGATTTTCGCCCACCATGAGGCGGGCCAAAAAGACATGTCTTATAATCCGTGGCTAGGCGCAGTGTTGTTATTGATATATATATATATATATATATATATATATATATATATATATATATATATACATATATATACATATATACACACACACACAATGTGTGTGTGTGTCGTGCTGACTAGAAAAAAACTGGTCAATTAGCAAAAACTCATTTAAAATTAAGTCCTTTCTAAAAAAAATTATCTTATACGTTTAAAGATATATATTTTTTCATTTATATTAATATAAAAATTAATAATTTTGTACCAAAAGAATGTTAGAAAACTTAACCTTATAACAAGCGCAATTTAATTTAGCCTAGTCCAACTAAATGTATTTTAGATAAGTTTACAATAATTTAATAATAAACAAACACAATGAAACATTTTTTTTTGTTAGGTTCAGCATGATTTTTGCGAAATTATTGCATACAAAATTTTAGCATGCCTTATTCGGCAAGAGGAGCATTGCTATTTAAGCCAAAATCGCAAGTTTTACCAATTCGGTACGACATATATACGTCTACATCTGCCAAAACAGTGAGTGGTTGAGTGAGGGTGAGTTTTTTCCTCATTTTCGGGTCACCCTTCTTCAGTGGGAGAAGTCCAGGGTGTTAAGAAAATATATATAAATTTTATGGCAATGGGCAAGTCAGCTTATAACCTGAGTCTCGTATATAAAAACAAGATTCCTGTCCTGATCTAATATCGTATTTTACAAGGGACTGAGTAATACTTCCAGAAAACAGGAAAGTTTTTTATTAATTCGTGCTGAGTAGTATTTGTGAGGGGGGGTAGGAAGTTCATGCAGTTGTATATACTCTTATGTGTCTGTATCTGACAGTGGTGTGGGTTGTTTGCGTGCCTGAAGTCCTTGTTTGAAGAGGAATGCTGTTTCCAGCACCACCTACCTGCCTCTCGCCACACTCCTCTCGGGGGAAGGTGCGGATGGAGGGGGGGGTACTGTCTGGTGCTGGGATTGTTAGAATGTTCCTGGCTACCCGGCTCTGAAAGTTACTGGCTACCCGGCTCTGAAAGTTACTGGCTACCCGGTTGTATAAGTTACTGGCTACCCGGCTCTGAAAGCTACTGACTAACCACCTCTGAAAGTTACTGGCTAACCAGCTCTGAAAATTACTGGCTACCCAACTCTGACGATCGCAAGTGTTCGTTCATCTGTGAAATTATTAGTGTCTTATTTTTGCAGCTGTCTTGATTTGTGGAACCATTAAATTTTAATGTATGATTAGAGTTCGTCACTGCCACGCTGGCGGGAGATTCGTCTGTAAAAACTTGCATTTGAGGTCACAGTAGAGCCCATGCTAACCTCCCTGTGGTGTATAAATATACCTAGTTGGATGACTCTTGTTGTAGC
The DNA here is from genome assembly GCF_038502225.1 of Cherax quadricarinatus. Taxonomy (NCBI): domain Eukaryota; kingdom Metazoa; phylum Arthropoda; class Malacostraca; order Decapoda; family Parastacidae; genus Cherax; species Cherax quadricarinatus. The sequence continues at coordinate 20,150,040 of NC_091352.1, read as the reverse complement.
CAGGTGGAGTTTTACGACTTGCCGTGAGTTCGAGCCCCGCCTGTACCGTGGTTTATTGTCTCACCCGCCTTTTAAGATTTCAGTTTATGGAGTAAGTGAAGCACTTCTTGTATTGGTAACTCGTGTGTGCGCGCGAGTGTTTCTCTTCCTAGCCTGAGTGGTTTGATATAACCAGCAAGACTGCGAGGGATTATATGACTTACGGGATTCTGGCAAAAAAGTAAAGGTCGTGAATGAGCGGCTACTCTACATAATCTTCATATCTGGAAGACTACAAGGTATGTGGGAGCCAGAGTCGTTGTGTGAGATGTTTCTTGACCCATTCATTACTTCCGAGACTTGGTTCACTGTTTCATATGTAAATGGGTCACTCAAGCATGAGTGTTCAACTACTCTACAGTGTCAGAGTAACTGTCGTGCACCTCTCGTCAAGGTTCATTCCTTTTACACCGCAGGTGTCTGTCTTCCCTTCATGGTAGTGACGGTCTTCACACAACATTCATGATCTGTGAGTCAGAGAGTCTGCATCGTCACGGTCAGTTCTATATTGCTTGCTGCTAGTATATATTTGCATATCTTGGCTTTACTTTCATAATCTGATTTACTTTTTCATTTTCATTTTGTTAGGAAATACTGTATGGATTTTATCATGTTTTATTCCCCACATTGCTTACATTTTCGTGTTATTTATAAGGTTTTTCCATCAATAATACGAAAAAGAAATACTTTGTTTAAAGGTCTCTTAGTTTCAGTCAAAGCATTATGTATCCAACTTTGTCGATATTGAACACTTCTTGCTATTTCAAAAGTTCTGCTGAACCTAATATCCATAAACTAGGAGCTTCATAAGTGGTTCATATATGAACAGAAATTATGCATATACTTTCTTTTAGAATAATTAATAATAGAATAATGAATACACGAACGCATTGTCTTCCTATATACACTAAATTTAAAACTTCAGCTTTTTTTGTGTGATTATCCAAAATATGGGATTGAAACCATCCACCTTGTTTACAATGGTAAACTGAAACTAAATTAAGTCTAAGAAGAAAATCATAAAGATCTCAAGTGAACGGCCAGACACACGACGACATCAACATAACTCAACCATCTGTCGTGAGATGGCAAATGTCTTTCAGAATCTTTGCTTCAGTATACAGGTTACTCAACGCCGAACAAAAGGATTACTATAACCTTACCAGACTTCAGGCGATAAAACTATTGTCAGAATCAAATTCACGATTAACAATGCAAAGTCTAATCAAATTAATTTATAATTATGAAAAGACGATACTCTTGGTAGCACAGAAACAGAAGAATAAGCACACGCACGCACGCGCATACACACATCAGTATACATACTCAGACTGCAGAACATACACAGTGAAGATAAAAAAATATAATTATATCATGTTAAATAATACAGCAACGACTAGCAAACGCAATGTTAAGCTTTTTCTTACACAGAATTACAAGAAACTCTGGTGCTTGCATTAACGTTTTTATTGTGCAACACTAAGCCATGCTTCTGCAATAATGAACCATTTTATTGCCCATTCCCCCGTGTTCACTAACCTGCTGCTGGAGATGTATTGGTAATAGAGATGTACAGTAACTTCCTTTGTGTTGTTACTGATTTAATTAAGAAATATCTTCAGTCCAACAGTGTTATTGTATGTTTCAATTGTGTGTTTCAACTGGTTGAGTTCAGTTCCTGTTCTATAATTGGTTTGAAGTTTTATAATTGCCTTTGTTGTGTTTTTTTCTTGTTGTGTTTTATAAGTGGTTTGCGTTCTATAAACTGGTTAGGTCTGATGCATTTCACAACTAGTTTACTCGTGTTTTATTACTGATTTAGTTGTGTTATAACGTGGTTTAGTTTTTTATAACTGGTCGACGTGTTGCATAAGTTATTTGTAAAACATAAAACATCCAAGTGTTGTGTTTTATAACTGCATTAGTTTGGGTGATGGCGAACTGCTGTAGATAACATATGTGGTCACCTTTTTAACCAGTGAGAAGAATTGTGTGTATAATAACTTGAATGTTTTTCTTTGGCGTGACATAATGTGCTGGGTGAGAATGTGTCGTAAATGGAAAGTCACTCTTACAGCACTACACATTTTGTATTCTCAGAGGAAGGACCTTATAAGTATGCCACATTTAGCCTTGACGTGGTGAGAGCATAAGTGTATGGGGGCCATCTTTATTGGTATATTCTAAACTTGCTGGGATGGTCGTATTTTAGGGGACAGACATCCTGGAGGAGGAGGAAATCGTCTTTTTTTCGAGGGGTGAATTGGACAGACGGTTCCACAGCACTTGAGTTTATTCGAGAACTTTCCAAAACTGAAATCACTGGGAGTGAGTGTTGTTGAAATATTCGCCAGAACATAGACCTGACATGGGTCTAAATCTATCGACGACCAGTTGGTACAAATTCTGGGAGTGATGGTGAGCAAGTCGTTTAAGTAGACCAGCCAGGTGACAGATGTGGGAATGACTATGGATCGTTCAGTTTCCAGGTGTTCCATGTAGAAATTTTCTTTCACCGCACTCAGTGGGTCACCCATTGCCATACCAAATTTATGTCTACAGAATTTGCTGTTATACTGAAGGAACTGCTCGATAAAGGAGATGAAATCTTGGAAGGGAAAAGATACGTTGATTGATGCGTTATTAGTCCCACTGCTCAAACAGCCTTCCGCATCACACCTACTTTCTGGAAATCCGACACTGATATCAAATTAATAACCTCCAAAAGCATCACTTGCCCTGACCATCAACAACACAGGAAGCATGTACACAATCCCCTACGCATCGTGCGACAAATATGTGACTAAAAAAGCACGCAACACTCATAAAGACTTCAAAAACAAACAATGAATGTGTCATGCACAGAGGGTGGATATGAAAGTATCCAAGACATTTATCTGACCGCATTTAGACTAAACTACCGTAAAAAAAATTCACAAACACTGCAAGGGGCCGGTAAACAGTGCTGATGCTTTGCATCGTTTAACCCTACCTACGTTTTACATCTTGATTTTTCTTGAATATTCATACTGGTTCAAAACAGCGACGGTATTTACACAGCAGTGTGTATCTTTCAGTGTATATACACTGAGTCTAATTCCTGTTTTAGGGCTTAGTCTTGCTTGGTGGTAAACAGGTAATAAGAGCCCTTAATGACGCTCGTGTGATCGATAGACTTTTGATGATAAAACCCTATAATTTAATGCAGGAAGCCGTCCTAAACTTCGTGAATGATAAAGAAACGAAACCTTTGTCAGCTACAGGTTGTTTCACTCGTAGGAGACCCCGAGTCGGTACTCCTGTAGCTACAGCCGTATTATTTGTACATTGTATCTGTAATAAAGAATAACTCGGGGTCCTCCTCCTCGATGACTCGGGGCCTCATACGAGTGATAAACCCTGTAGTTAAGTATGTAAATAATATCTCCAACATACGCTTCAGTCAAAATGTAGAATATTTTGTCTCCAAAGTTAATAACATCATTATAAAACCATTAGCCTTTTACATTGTTTTCCCTTAAGATTTTTTTTTTTTACAGTCATTGCCTATGTTAAATCAGGTTAAGCTTAGTTAAATTGCGGTTAATTCATAAGCATTTTGGAATGAGAACCGTCAGTTCAGCAACAGAAAAACTGAAATTCTCACTCATAATGTTATAAGTATTTCTTACTTAAATCTGAAGGCGTATCGTATATTATTTTTTACTTATCATTTCCTTTAGGTATGTTGAATGTACATAAATGGTTCAAAAAACCGACAAGTTGATAAATTTGACAAATGTGCAACATGTTGAAATTACACATAAATCAGAGTTGTTACACGAGGTCCCGTCTTCAGTTTCTTATATTTAATATCTAAAGAAGTTATACCATTTACCACAACCTGTGGAATGCCATCCCAGGAGTCCTAGTGGTTTTAGCATAGCATTTTACGAAGGTATGCCTTGTATACTTGAAGAGGGTTTCGGGGGATAACCCCCCCCCCCCTCGCGGCTCGGTCTGAGACCAGGTCTTGTAAGAATAATCCTAACAGTAAGCATTTATTGAGCATCGAATAACGTCCAGATGTACGTTACAACTGCTAATGTGAGCAACAAAATTACGTATTTGTATTTACACTCTTAATGGAATTTTGGTTCTCATTAGCCGCGATACAGTGTAATTGGGATTTGTGGTAATGATGATCACGGATTCGTTTACATCACTAGAGAAGGTAATGATTTTTTTTTCCACTATGGAATTATTTCTGTAATTAACAGTCGTAGGTTAATTAAAATTATTTATGGTGTAACAAAAAAGTCCATAGGGGTAATACAGCTCCTGGGCAGTGGAGGGTTATAAGGTTTGATCCAGTGGGAGAGTAGCTGCAATTCCCTGGATCACGAACCCTTATTACCAGTAATACTGAACCCCTCCTGGAAGGGTGGCTAATGTAACCGTTTTTATCGTATATAAAACTGAACTTACAGTAGATGAAGATTTTCTTGTATATTACCTGTTTTTAAGTCACGTGTTTCATTATTTCTCTCTCTCTCTCTCCCAAGTCTACCCTCCCCAACTCGCCATTTTTTTCCTCTTCCCTCTGCTCCCCTCTTCATTTCTCTTCCCGCTCCATCATTCCCCGTCTCCTCCTCCCCTCCCCCTCTCCCCTCTCCCCTCCCCCCTCTGCCCTCCCCCTCTGCCCTCCCCCCTCTCCCCTCCCCCCTCTCTCCTCTCCCCTCCCCTCTCTCCTCTCCCCTCCCCCTCTCCCATCTCCCCTCCCCCTCTCCCCTCCCCCTCTCCTGCCCCTACACATCCCAGCAGCATACATGTATACCTGAGGAGGAAGTAATAGAGATGAGCGTGCCTAAGTGTGTGTGTGTGTGTGTGTGTGTGAGAGAGAGAGAGAGAGAGAGAGAGAGAGAGCGTGCGCGTGTGAGAGTTTTGCAGGGGTTGAATTTTAGCCTAGGACCGCGTCGTAAGTTTATATTGGCCAAATTCATTCCCTCCTACCTTCATGGGCTCTATTATACCTATTCTTAAGTCTGTGTATGGAGCCTTCCTCCACTTCTAGGTAATTCCGCTTTCTAACCACCTTTAGGCTGAAGAAACACTTCCTAACATCCACATGATACATCTTTCTCTTTAGCTTCATAATGCGCTCCCGTAAAGCTGTTTCCCGCCTCTCACGCAGTCTGTCTCTGTCTACTATATTAGTTTCTGAGTATTTTGCATATTGTTAACACGTCTCTCCTGGCTCTTCTGTCGTCTAATGCCGTCAGGTACAGTTCTAGTCTTCGTAGCTCATTCCTCTAAGTTCTGGAACTAGCCTCGTTGCATATCTTTGAACTTTCTCCGGCGTTGTAACATGCATTACCAGGTGTGGGTTCCATAATGGTGCTACTTTCTGCAGAATGGTTCTAACATATGATGTATAAACGGCCTTGAATGACTCTTTGTTGAGTGCCCTGAAAGTTACTCTTAAATTCGCCGAACGTTGATAGACCTAAGAGGTTATTCGCTTGATATCTGCCTCTGGCGATGTGTTTACCTTCGCCTTCATTCCAAGATCTTTCTCCTTGAGTGAGTACTGTAGCCCCCATCCCCCAGATATATTCTTAGTTTCCAATCTTCTTGTCCTTGCATTTGTTCCGAATGAATTTAAGTAACCATTTATCCGACCAGTCCTGCAGGCTCTCTAGATCCATTTGTAGGTATTCCTTGTACATATCGATTTTTATTCTCCACTTCAGTGTTACATCAGCAGGAAACAGGGAAGCATTTGCCTAAATTCCATCTGGTAGATAATTCACGTATATCAGAAAGTGCTAGCCCATATAATACAGATTCTTGGAGAATCCTGCTAGTTACTCATCCATATTATCACATCCATCAGAAAGGTTGTTCTTGATCCATGATCCAGCAAAGTGCATTCTCAGTTATCACTGCTCCTTAATTAAGTTTTCGTCTCAGCCTCTTTTGAGTAACAGTGTCAAATGTCTTTTTGAATTCTAAGAATATGCAATCCACCCACACACTTCTGTATCACTTCTGTTACCCCAACAGGTGTGTTAGATAAGTTTTGCCTTTCATTAAGTATTGGGATTACAGTCACTGTCTTTCAGATCTCTGGCTAGGTATTCATTGACTTGCAGATCCTAGCTACTGGTTTTGACAGTGCTTATGCTCCCTCCTAAGAATCCAGTGATACCTTGGTAAGTCCCTTTACTTTTGATGTATTCAATTCGCTAAAAAGCTTTCCCACCCTTGATGCTTCTGTATGTATGGTGTCTAGTAGCTGTTGGTGTGCACTTTTATCTTGGATCTCTGGTACTGCCAGTCTTTCCGATGACAAGACATCTTCAGATCGTCTGATCAACACTTCGCAGACTTCCCTGTCGTTTCTCATAAGGTCTCCTTCCATCTTCAATCAAATTATTTTTCTTTACTGTCGTCTTTCTTCTGTGGTGACTGAAAAGCAATAAGGGCTTAGACTTGGCTTTTACTGCTACGTCATTCCTTACTGGCTATCACCATCTCTCCTCACCCTTTCATGTTGATGGGTTCGAGTCTTATCACAATTGGCAACTCTTACACAAGGAAAATGGAAGAGTGTAATATAAAACCATGATTTGATATAAACCCATGGTTTAATATAAAATCATGGTTTAATATAAAATCATGGTTTAATATAAAACCATGGTTTAATATAAAACCATGGTTTAATATAAAACCATGGTTTAATATAAAACCATGGTTTAATATGAGTATATAAAACCATGGTTTAATATAAAACCATAGTTTAATATGAGTATATAAAACCATGGTTTAATATAAAACCATGGTTTAATAAAAACCAGTTTAATATAAAAACCACAGTTTAATATAAAAGCAGTCTTATATTAAAACAGTCTAATGTTAAACTATAGTTTGAGCAACGAGTGTAAGATACTGTACATCTAAACTAAATGTATTTTGCTTGTATTTTTACATTAAGAAAGGTCTCTGGGTGTCCCACAGATGCTGCTCCCAGCTTGCCCTACTTCAGCACTCACGACAGGAACAGTACAAGTGCAGCTTAATTTTCTAATGCACTTAACTGCTTTAAATATCTGAAGCTAATTAGAAAAGTCTTAGGCACGAACGGGCACCGACACAACGGAAAACTATAGTGAACCTTACACCAGGAAATTAAAGCTTTGAAAGTTTAAGCTATTTAGAGGTATCCTCTAGTTATCTCACACTGAACATTATCCTAAAGTACAATAGTGTTTCAAGATGGAAGCAGCTCAGATGTTGCATTCTCAGTTTATCGGGGTATTAGGGATAGCTCATTCACAAATAATTGCATGAAAAGCAGTGTTTAAATTTTCGACTTTATTTAATGGAAATGGAAGATTAAAATAAATTGATTCCATTTTCTTAATACAGATACATCAGTATTTAAGGTTTCGGGAAGGAATTTGTGAAAAGGCTAAAACAAAGCCTTATAGTTAGCATAAGGGAGGACTGATATGTGTAATAAATCACCTGGTATAAAAGAACAGTATTTGTGTGTCTCTAAACATTAAAACTTTTCCCCTTTTTAGCATCCGTGGGGGTGGGGCAGTTAAACCAAATGGTTTAGCTTCACCGAAACTGTTATAATGCCGTTTCGTAGTGCCATTTAAAGTGCTAGGTGGCTGGAACTCATTAAAAACGTAACTGTTTCCTGTCAACTTAATACAGGCCTGGTATGTCCTATTAGGTTAAGGATCGTGCCTATTTTGGAAACTTCAAAGGTGTGTAGAGACAGAACTTTGTCAGACTCTGAGAGGACTGTTCTCCTTTGACACTGTGTACCAGTCTGAGGACCTCCAAGGACGTGGCACATACTGGAAGAGGTATACCTGGTATTACAGGAATCTCTGATGGTGAGTGATTTGCTTACTATGCGTCAACCAATTCACCAGCCTTAGTGTTTGAAGGAGGCCACTTTATCCTTCAGATATTGTGTACTCTCATTACTCGTGCGGTTAATAAGCTCTTCAACCAGCCTCAAAATTACCTACTACACCCAGTAAATCTGCAACACCTCACCAAAGCTGTTTCGCCTTGACGAAATTCAAATTCGACTGGTCTACTTTGAGCTCCATAAACTGCTTTCAGTAACCTATCACCTATTCCATACACTTCCCTAAATCTACCACATTGCTTCCCTATCCACCTCATCAATTGCCTATTTCAAATCCATAAATGTAACGATAATTTCTTTACGCTTATCTAAATACTATTCACTTGGTCTGTACTTTCCTATTCTTCCTGAAGCATTCTTGTTCATCTGCGTTCCTGCTCTCCGTCTTATCCCTGATTCTTTCAGTTCACCTTACCGTTCACCTTACCAGGTAAACTCATCAGAATTATTCCCTATAATTCTTACGCTCTCTTTTGTCTCTTTTACCTGTATACAAAGGAATTATGCATGCTCTCTGCCAATCCCTATGTACCTTCTTTTCAAATGGATTTGTCAGTTAAAAATAGGAGAGGAGAGTTATTAAATGGAGAGTTAGAGGTATTGGGAAGATGGAGGGAATATTTTGAGGAATTGTTAAATGTTGATGAAGATAGGGAAGCTGTGATTTCGTGTATAGGGCAAGGAGGAATAACATCTTGTAGGAGTGAGGAAGAGCCAGTTGTGAGTGTGGGGGAAGTTCGTGAGGCAGTAGGTAAAATGAAAGGGGGTAAGGCAGCCGGGATTGATGGGATAAAGATAGAAATGTTAAAAGCAGGTGGGGATATAGTTTTGGAGTGGTTGGTGCAATTATTTAATAAATGTATGGAAGAGGGTAAGGTACCTAGGGATTGGCAGAGAGCATGCATAGTTCCTTTGTATAAAGGCAAAGGGGATAAAAGAGAATGCAAAAATTATAGGGGGATAAGTCTGCTGAGTATACCTGGTAAAGTGTATGGTAGAGTTATTATTGAAAGAATTAAGAGTAAGACGGAGAATAGGATAGCAGATGAACAAGGAGGCTTTAGGAAAGGTAGGGGGTGTGTGGACCAGGTGTTTACAGTGAAACATATAAGTGAACAGTATTTAGATAAGGCTAAAGAGGTCTTTGTGGCATTTATGGATTTGGAAAAGGCGTATGACAGGGTGGATAGGGGGGCAATGTGGCAGATGTTGCAAGTGTATGGTGTAGGAGGTAGGTTACTGAAAGCAGTGAAGAGTTTTTACGAGGATAGTGAGGCTCAAGTTAGAGTATGTAGGAAAGAGGGAAATTATTTCCCAGTAAAAGTAGGCCTTAGACAAGGATGTGTGATGTCACCGTGGTTGTTTAATATATTTATAGATGGGGTTGTAAGAGAAGTAAATGCGAGGGTCTTGACAAGAGGCGTGGAGTTAAAAGATAAAGAATCACACTCAAAGTGGGAGTTGTCACAGCTGCTCTTTGCTGATGACACTGTGCTCTTGGGAGATTCTGAAGAGAAGTTGCAGAGATTGGTGGATGAATTTGGTAGGGTGTGCAAAAGAAGAAAATTAAAGGTGAATACAGGAAAGAGTAAGGTTATGAGGATAACAAAAAGATTAGGTGATGAAAGATTGAATATCAGATTCGAGGGAGAGAGTATGGAGGAGGTGAATGTATTCAGATATTTGGGAGTGGACGTGTCAGCGGATGGGTCTATGAAAGATGAGGTGAATCATAGAATTGATGAGGGAAAAAGAGTGAGTGGTGCACTTAGGAGTCTGTGGAGACAAAGAACTTTGTCCTTGGAGGCAAAGAGGGGAATGTATGAGAGTATAGTTTTACCAACGCTCTTATATGGGTGTGAAGCATGGGTGATGAATGTTGCAGCGAGGAGAAGGCTGGAGGCAGTGGAGATGTCATGTCTGAGGGCAATGTGTGGTGTGAATATAATGCAGAGAATTCGTAGTTTGGAAGTTAGGAGGAGGTGCGGGATTACCAAAACTGTTGTCCAGAGGGCTGAGGAAGGGTTGTTGAGGTGGTTCGGACATGTAGAGAGAATGGAGCGAAACAGAATGACTTCAAGAGTGTATCAGTCTGTAGTGGAAGGAAGGCGGGGTAGGGGTCGGCCTAGGAAAGGTTGGAGAGAGGGGGTAAAGGAGGTTTTGTGTGCGAGGGGCTTGGACTTCCAGCAGGTATGCATGAGCGTGTTTGATAGGAGTGAATGGAGACAAATGGTTTTTAATACTTGACGTGCTGTTGGAGTGTGAGCAAAGTAACATTTATGAAGGGGTTCAGGGAAACCGGCAGGCCGGACTTGAGTCCTGGAGATGGGAAATGCAGTGCCTGCACTCTGAAGGAGGGGTGTTAATGTTGCAGTTTAAAAACTGTAGTGTAAAGCACCCTTCTGGCAAGACAGTGATGGAGTGAATGATGGTGAAAGTTTTTCTTTTTCGGGCCACCCTGCCTTGGTGGGAATCGGCCAGTGTGATAATAAAAAAAAAAATTATTGAATAAAAACGTCAACCACTCCAAAACTGTATTCTAACATGTTTTTAATATTTGTCTTTATCTCATCAACTTCAGCTGCTTTACCCCCATTCATTATATCCACAGCCTCACTTCCCCCACACTCACAACTGGTTCTTCCTCACTCTTGATAGATGTTGTGCCTCCCTGGTCATTGCAGGAAATCACAGCTTCCTTCTCATCAACATTTTACAGTTCCTCGTAATATTACCTCCATCTTTCCGATACCTGCAGTGCCGGATCTAATAATTCTCCTCTTTTGTTTTTAACTGTCAAATCTACTCGTTTCCTAGGCTTTCTTAATTTATTAATCTCATTCCAATTTTTCTTATTCTCAGCAAAATTTGTTGACAGCATCTCGCCCACTCTTACTTCTCTTTTTGCATTCCCTTACCATTCTCTTAACCTCTCTTTTCTCTTTTTATACAGGGTTTGACAAAGTTAGGATAAGGATTCCTAACTTTATTTACAAGCTAAAAGCTGTTACCTACATCAGCTCATTTGAAAGCATTTTTGTTATGAGACATACAAGTAGGGAACAGGATGAAGTTGGAGCCATCTGTGGGCCAGCATTTTCATTTGATCAACTGACTTTATCTCGTTGACCATAATGTTGTACGAATGTGTTTCATACTCGAGTCATCCTGGGGATAAATGATCTCGGATGAAGTGATGTTCTGGAGAAGGGTACAGCCAGAGTGAAGTTGCTGTTTTCTGTCCGTCTTGTGGTATAGAAACTTGCTTCTCGCTGTCCTCGAAGTGGAGCCAAGTGTAGTACCTTGACAATGTTGACCTTGTACATAACAGTAAGGCCACCCGAATCCCTCCTGTGTTGAAGGCTCTGCTGAAATAACAGATCTATCCAGGATGGGTCCAGGCGAGAGATGAGACGTTCATATACTTTTCCCTTCTTATATCACTTCTACTATTCAAAAACCTCTTATATGCTAACTTTTTATATCTTACCACTCTGTCTTAGCCTAACTGTCTCGTCCTTTAGTTTATAAACCTTCACATCTTTCTTTCTGATGCCATTCTCCTTGTACCTCATCTACCTTTTACTCTCACTGTAGCTACAGCTAAAAAACTATTTGGTATATCTGTGGCCCCTCTATAAACATTCACATCCTGAAGTCTCCCCAACAGTCTCTTCTCTACCAATACATAGTCCAAAAAACTACTGTCATTTCGCCCTATACCCTAACTTGTATACTTTCCTTTTTTTTTTTTTTCTTAAAATATATATTACTTTTACCAAACTCCTTTCTGTACAAAGTTCAGAGGCCCCCCATTATCATTTACCCCTGACACCCCAAACTTACCTACCACGCCCTCTGTACCTGTTTAGCATTCAGAACACCTACCACAGTTGAACATCAAAATGGTATACAATACCGACAGGTTGGTAGGTAAGACACATAGGCAACAGTTAGGCAACTTTATTCCGAAACGTTTCGCCTACACAGTAGGCTTCTTCAGTCGAATACAGAAAGTAGGCAGGAACAGTAGAGATGAGAAGACGATGTAATCAGTCCATCACCCTTGAAGGGTGATGTGAAGACGATGTAATCAGTCCATCACCCTTGAAGGGTGATGTGAAGACGATGTAATCAGTCCATCACCCTTGAAGGGTGATGGACTGATTACATCGTCTTCACATCTCTACTGTTCCTGCCTACTTTCTGTATTCGACTGAAGAAGCCTACTGTGTAGGCGAAACGTTTCGGAATAAAGTTGCCTAACTGTTGCCTATGTGTCTTACCTACCAACCTACCACAGTTACTCTCTCACTTGGTTCAAAACTCTCTAAACACTCCCTTAACATCTTTCTTCAGGTGGATACTCTTATTAACAACTTTTTTCATCTGACCCCTATTTTAAATCACATAATCCTAGAATTTATACATTTATATTCCTTTTCCTGCCATAATTAATCTTTCATAATTATTGCTACTCCTTCCTTAGCTCTAACTCTCTCAGATACTCCTAGCCAAATCCCGGTTATTTCTCCCCACTGAAACTCTTATCCCCTTCAGCTTTGCTTCGCTTAGAAAAACATACACACACACACACACACACACACACACACACACACACACACACACACACACACACACACACACACACACACACACACACATATATATGTATATATATATATATATATATATATATATATATATATATATATATATATATATATATATATATACATATATATATATAGATATACATATATATATGTCGTGCCGACTAGGCAGAACTTGCGATCTTGGCTTAAATAGCAACGCTCATCTTGCCATATAGGACAAGTGAAAATTTGTGTATGCAGTAATTTCACCAAAATCATTCTGAACCTAACGAAAAACATATATTTGATTGCGTTTGTTTAGTACTAAATTATTGTAAACTTACCTAAAATATATTTAGATGGGTTAGGCGAAAATAAATTGTTCTTGTTATAATAAGGTTAGGTCAGTTTTCTAAGATTCTTTTGGAGCAAAATTAAAAATTTTTGCATTAACATTAATGAGAAAAATATATCTTTAAACGTATAAGAGAAAATTTTAGAAAGGACTTAATTTTAAATGAGTTCTTGCTAATTGACCAGTTTTACATATTCGGCACGACATATATATATATATATATATATATATATATATATATATATATATATATATATATATATATATGCAATAAGATCACAGTAAACAGGTGATTTCAAAATATGCAAAACAACCACTCTGAAAGAATAGAGAAATTCCAAGCGCTTTCGTGACTACTCACATTATCAAGGAACTATCATAGTTCCTTGATAATGTGAGTAGTCACGAAAGCGATTGGAATTTCTCTATTCTTTCAGAGTGGTTGTTTTGCATATATATATATATATATATATATATATATATATATATATATATATATATATATATATATATATATATATATATATATACACGTGGTTCAAGGGTCTCTGATCCTACTGGAACAAATTGATACTGATGTACCAGGACATTATATTTGTGGAGTTTGTATTCTTTTCCGTGATCAGTAGTACCTCTCTGTTGCTAAAACTTTTGATGTAGGTGTGAGAGTCGACACAGAGGTACAGTTACACGCTAAGAGTCTGCTATTCTTCCAGGGAAGATTTTGATCCCGTCAGGATAATCAGTGGAGATTATGAGGAATCTGGAATCTGGACTCTTTCAAAACCGGGGACCCAACACCCAGGAAAAACTGAAAAAAATATTGGAAAAAAAAATCACCGTTTTATGTCTTTTCTAAATTTCACCAGTTTAGCAAGTCCTTAAATACTATATTTTGGCATAACTATCTTCCAGAACCTGCATGTTCTTACGTTGTGTGTTCCTGTCTTCCACTAACTTCCTCCAAGGCTTTCATTTATAATTTGACTGGCTTCAAATTTTTAACCTTAGTGAAGTATAACCGTGGGAAGGTGCCTGGAACACTCGGCACCTGCAGGTGTCTCCTTACTTTTATGTAGATCATTCCCATTTTAAGTTTCAATGTGATAAAGTTACACTTCAGCTCGGCCTCAGTCCTTCAGTACCGTAGTTTCTTGCACAAACAAAGACTGGTATTGTCAGTGGAAAGTACCGGTGCCATTTTGCCCATTATAATTTCGAAATGGTATGGCATTATTTTTTTTTTTTTTAATAAATGAAGTTTGCCTCTTCTGAACTATTCGTCTCTTATGAAATGGCTGAAAATATTTAGGGTTTAGGCTGTAAGGGCACAAATTTCTCGTATTACTAATATACCTAAATGTAATTGTTGAATTCTGTGCAACAGCTATTATTATTATTTTTGTGGGGAAGCGCTAAAGCCGTAGGGATTATACAACCTCTGTGGGGGATGGGGAAATTAAATGTATTATGACTCAATTCAGGGAACTGAAGCACTGATACAATTCCCTTGATCAAGAGCCCCTCACCAGCGTCAAGGAACCTCCCTTGAGTGGTGTACGATAACTCGAGAATGAACCTTCTGGTCAGTTTCAAACTTGTAATGCTGAAGTCTTATTTTCAAATTTAGCTTCACCTTGATTTTGGGTTGTACAAGTTTTAATTTACAAATTTCGCTAAAAATTTTGGTTTCTGTGAAATAAATGGAGAACGTCTTTAATTGTAAATCTTACCTAGAGAAAAATTAGAACAGAATTTCTCCTATGTATGTTCCAATTTGCCGTTTTATTGAAATTGGATTTTAGTTTCCTTACGATAATTTGTGAACGCCCCTTGTGATTCGCATGAAATTTTAAATGTAAACTTGAGCCGCAGTGCATTACTCATTTCCCCTAAATTAAGGTACAAGGAGATGGGGTTATGCAATACATAAATACCTCTTTGGAATCTCTCAGCCACAGGAATGCATTTAGTTTTAGTTTCTTGAATATATAGTGTCGGATGTGGCGTAAATATTGGAGCATCACACTCCAAGTAGTGTCTGGCACATTGATTTCTAACACTGCATTGTTAAATCTACCACATATCTCTTCATCCTCCTCATTACCTATACTCTCAGTATCCCATGATCTTACCAACAGTTGCTTATGTCTTACCCTAATTGCCTCCTTTAGTTCATAAATCTTCAGCTCTCTCTCTCTCTCTCTCTCTCTCTCTCTCTCTCTCTCTCTCTCTCTCTTCTCTTTGTACCCCATGAAGAAAATATAACATATCCCTACGTGAATACAAGATGACAAGACAGCCGCTCCTGCTAAACTAGATTTATACATCTCACCTTACTGAGGATACGCAGCGTACGTTCCTCTGCGTGACTTAAGAGCTCAATTTTGGGCGAAACTACGTGTAATATAAACTTGTTCTCATTCAAGTGTATTTGTATTACATGTGTAGGTATTTTGCTCTCCATTCTTACATAACTGCTACTGTAACGTAAGATTATAGCAGTATGCGGCTTACATACTGTAACATGACGGTACAGCAATACACCAGTACAACACCACGTCATGACAATACAGTGATTTGCTGCTACAATACTGTATTTGCATATTATAACATGACAGTGCAGTAATATGCTGCTACGATACTGTAACATGATAGTACAGAAACATGCTGCTGCAGTAGCATTACATTTGCTTAGGATCCTATATAACTTCGTGCAAAATTATCAGAGTACAACACTGCATTATAAAGATTATAGAAACGTAATTCGGTTATGAATAAGTTAGCTATAACTAAAAAATGTATAGATGAAAACTGAAGAATCATGAATGTATCTTCGTGTTTTAAACTTGATCATTTGATAGCGAGCATATATAATGTTAAGTTTGTACCTTACGTTTTGGAAATTCAGAATGAAAATATAGAGCACGTCTGTACTATGATAAAAAGAATTGCTTGAGGCTGCCTGGAGACTACCTGGAGGGCATTCCGGGGATCAACGTCCCCGCGGCACGGTCCCAAAACCTCATTGTAAAACTGACAGCTGAGACAAATGGATGACCAACTGAGTAATGATTGGAGAGAACGTGAAGATGAGAGGAGTGTAAGAGGGGGA
Organism: Cherax quadricarinatus; assembly: GCF_038502225.1. Taxonomy (NCBI): domain Eukaryota; kingdom Metazoa; phylum Arthropoda; class Malacostraca; order Decapoda; family Parastacidae; genus Cherax; species Cherax quadricarinatus. Next base: position 20,134,003 of record NC_091352.1, on the reverse strand, counting down.
AAAAGAGAGAGAGAGGAAGAGAGTATAAAATGAGAGAAGAGGTAGTTACTCGAGTGTGTCAAGACAAGTCTTGTTTGACATTTTGTGAAGTCTGGTATGGTACTTTAATTAAGCCAATGGTTCCTGGCACAAGAAATTTTCGTTGTTACGGCTATGTTTGGCCCATAGATACGTTGGACTAAGTTATAATGTATTACATGACACTTACGTTAGTTTACGTTATAATGTATTGCATAACACGTACGTTAGACTACGTTATAATGTATTGCATGACACGTTAGACTACGTTATAATGTATTGCATGACACGTTAGACTACGTTATAGTGTATTGCGTGGCAGATACATTACGATATAATACATTGCATGGCAGATACATTACGATATAATACATTGCATGGAAGATACATTACGATATAATACATTGCATGGCAGATACATTACGATATAATACATTGCATGGCAGATACGTTACGATATAATACATTGCATGGCAGATACATTACGATATAATACATTGCATGGCAGATACATTACGATATAATACATTGCATGGCAGATACATTACGATATAATACATTGCGTGGCAGATACATTACGATATAATATATTGCATGGCAGATACATTACGATATAATACACTGCATGGCAGATACATTACGATATAATATATTGCATGGCAGATACATTACGATATAATACACTGCATGGCAGATACATTACGATATAATACATTGCGTGGCAGATACATTACGATATAATATATTGCATGGCAGATACATTACGATATAATACACTGCATGGCAGATACATTACGATATAATACACTGCATGGCAGATACATTACGATATAATATATTGCATGGCAGATACATTACGATATAATACACTGCATGGCAGATACATTACGATATAATATATTGCATGGCAGATACATTACGATATAATACATTGCATGGCAGATACGTTACGATATAATACACTGCATGGCAGATACATTACGATATAATATATTGCATGGCAGATACATTACGATATAATACATTGCATGGCAGATACATTACGATATAATACATTGCATGGCAGATACATTACGATATAATATATTGCATGGCAGATACATTACGATATAATACACTGCATGGCAGATACATTACGATATAATACACTGCATGGCAGATACATTACGATATAATATATTGCGTGGCAGATACATTACGATATAATACATTGCATGGAAGATACATTACGATATAATACATTGCATGGCAGATACATTACGATATAATACATTGCGTGGCAGATACATTACGATATAATACATTGCATGGCAGATACATTACGATATAATACACTGCATGGCAGATACATTACGATATAATATATTGCATGGCAGATACATTACGATATAATATATTGCATGGCAGATACATTACGATATAATACATTGCATGGCAGATACATTACGATATAATATATTGCATGGCAGATACATTACGATATAATACATTGCGTGGCAGATACATTACGATATAATACATTGCATGGAAGATACATTACGATATAATACATTGCATGGCAGATACATTACGATATAATACATTGCGTGGCAGATACATTACGATATAATACATTGCATGGAAGATACATTCCTATACGTTATAATACCCTGCATTGCTATAGCGGACATTAAGTGACTTCTTTCTACAATGATTGTTACATTGAAACACGAACAAATTAACTAAATAACAATAGTCCCCCACTTCCCTCGTAGCTTTGTTGTCAAGCTCGGGACTACGACATTTTGTTAATTCTGAAGAAGTCGTCCTGGCCAGGGAAATAGTCTGTAATTATCATCATAATTTTGCCTGTGTTTGAGCCACTGTCAGTTCTGCTGTTGATGTAGGATGGGCGTGAGTTCACCGATCTCTAGTCACTGGCTGAGTCATATCTCCTGGCCCATGCGGGGTAATTGATCGCCCACCACACAGGACACTACCGTGTACAACCACTAGCCCCCGGTCACTCCCTCCTCTGGTTCAACCCCCCTCCCCACACTTCTCATGTGACTCCCACACCACTTCCCAGGTGCCTCCCGCACCACTTCCCAGGTGCCTCCCGCACCACTTCCCAGGTGACTACCACACCACTTACCAGGCGCCTCACACTCCACTTCCCAGGTGCCTCCCACACCACCTCCCAGGTGCCTCCCACACCACCTCCCAGGTTCCTCCCACACCACCTCCCAGGTGCCTCCCACACCTCCCAGGTGCCTCCCACACCACTTCCCAGGTGCCTCCCACACCACTTCCCAGGTGCCTCCCACACCACCTCCCAGGTGCCTCCCACACCACTTCCCAGGTGCCTCCCACACCACCTCCCAGGTGCCTCCCACACCACCTCCCAGGTGCCTCCCACACCACCTCCCAGGTGCCTCCCACACCACCTCCCAGGTGCCTCCCACACCACCTCCCAGGTGCCTCCCACACCACCTCCCAGGTGCCTCCCACACCACCTCCCAGGTGCCTCCCACACCACCTCCCAGGTGCCTCCCACACCACCTCCCAGGTGCCTCCCACACCACCTCCCAGGTGCCTCCCACACCACTTCCCAGGTGCCTCCCACACCACCTCCCAGGTGCCTCCCACACCACCTCCCAGGTGACTCCCACACCACCTCCCAGGTGACTCCCACCAAGGCCTCAATATTAAGGAGCACACACTCGGGAAGCTGCCAAACTAGTTAACATTTTGAAGTTAACGCTGCCCTATCATCACTGGAGAATGGCACACACTCCTCTTGTTTGGTAATGCCTGCTTGGCTATTGCAACCGTATGTCAGTAAGGTAATGGAGGAATTTCCCCAAGACAATTCTTGTTCGCTTTCCTCGAAGTGCGAGAAATACCCTCAGGAGTAATAAATACCAAACCTCCCAACATTATAAAA
>NC_091352.1:20121059-20126059 GCF_038502225.1 Cherax quadricarinatus | reverse complement strand
AACTCTGTATCAGAGTAACCAGTACTTTACCACAGAGCTAGACCCAGCTGGAGCCAGACGATGTTTCCCCATACCCCCGGGCACCAAGCATTTCAAATCTCTTTCGTTGTCCACTACATGTGGCAGGATTCGATGAGATAACCTTTAAAACGAGCTTTGTGCCTGGGGGTATAGAGAAACATCGTCTGGCTCCGGCTGGACGCCCATACTTATCTTGGGTCTAGCTACGTGGTGAAGTATTGGTTACTCTGACACAGAGTTTACAGGTTCGAGTCCTGCTGTGGACGTAGAGACAATGTAAATAATTTAGCCTGTTTGAGAATTGTTAAGTATATATATATATATATATATATATATATATATATATATATATATATATATATATATATATATATATATATATATATATATATATACTCATCAGGGTAACTAGGGATCCCAGGGCAGCTAGTTTTCTGTTCCAGCGGCTCAGTGCGGCTGTTCAAAGGGGTAATGCCTACTGTATTTTGGGCACACGCCCCAGCTCTGAGGAGCTGGATGAGATTTTCGCCTTATAATCGTTGATACACACGTAACATGTACCGTACATGCCGTCTTTATATCAACAATGTATCTCTTAAATCTTCTGTACCATATTATGTAATATATATATATATATATATATATATATATATATATATATATATATATATATATATATATATATATATATATATATATATATATATATATATATGAAGGTACCTTCTCTAGGACTGGACTGGGGACCCTCATCCTCAGGGAAGACAATAAACGTACTTCAAGGAAAACTCAAGATTCTCCCCGGAGCTGTTTAAATATTTTCTTCTATTACTACCCCCTATATTCTATGTGAAATTTATTTATAGAGAAATTATATTAACAACAATACAATTGGAAGGAGAACAACATAAATATCTCAGAGCCTACATCCAGCACCCCAGCGGTGGGCCGCCTGCCCAGAATGCTGCAGGCATTTCCTCTCTGGATCGCAACACTGAGTCTCTGAAAGAGGAAGCTGGCCGCTCTGTGGTCCTGGGCTCTGTGAAGAATTTTTCACCTAACTTTAAGGAATTTTAGAGCACACGTGCCTCATGCTCCAAGGGTCTCCGATCCTATTGGGACGAACTCGTAGGAAGATGTCGTCCCTCTGTATATGTTGATCTTCAGGATCTCCCTGAAACTGGCGGTCCCACCCACTTCAGCTTCAGAGTATGGCAAGTAGGTGTCAGCCAACGTAGAGGCACAGGTGTAGTCCCGTGCGACCGGCTTACCTTTCTTCCAAGGTAGCATCTTGATGCTTTTAGCTTCCGTCAGTCCTCAGTACTTGGGATAAATTGGATCAAACCGAGTTAACCCTCTGCCTCTTGTCAACACTGCCGAAAGTAATTACGAAAATACACTGATTTTGCGCACACAATTAAATACTTTGAGTTTAATGTGGGGAGCCAACTAACTACCTAACTACTGCCTTTGTCACTGTCAACAATCATGGCCCTGACACAACGTGTTTAATGATGTTAACTTGCGCCCGGGAATACAATAGTGTTGGCATTTATGAATGTATAAAGCTGAGTTTGAAGCTGACTTGGCGAATTCTTGACTCCGTTACGCTCAGAGTTGATACTGCTTAAATGTTAAGGACATTGTTAATGTGAAAAAATATTCGTTTAATGACATTATGGCCAAGACCAGTGATTCCCAACACAGGTCGTACCCCCCACAAAGGGGCAATTTAAATGTTTTGGGGCAATTTGAAAACGTTACAATAAAATAGTATTTATACATTACAAATATTTTTAAATGAAATACATTTTAAGACTTCAGTTGCATATAATTATATGCGCAACATTTGTACATGATAACAATTCCATATATTTAATTCATGAATTATATTTTATATTTTGCGAAACAGAGTCTAAAAATACTAATTGGCAATTCTTCTGGGCAGCCATATTGTGTGGAGTCTGAGCATGCGTGTTAGTCTTGAGAGAGTGACTACGAAGAGGGTATCTTGCAGTTTTTCTGATGAAATGTCCGGGAATAAGGGTACAAATAGAGTTTTAGATTAAGAAGTCTTTGATTCAACACCCAAGTTTGTTCTTATGTCTGGGGAAAATATAATTTTTTTTGTGGCGAGGCGTGGCATGACGCCAAAAATTTTGGAAACTGGATTACACTTCAAGGCACCCTGGTCTAGACATGGTCATATTATCATGGTCAAGTCATTACAATAACTGCTAGCTGTGAGAAGGGTACAGTTTGGTGGGTCATTGAACTATCATATCGACACACCTCTGGCAAGACACCGAATGAATGAATGATGGTAAATGTTTTTCCTCTTTTTGGAAGGTAAACCTACAGTAGACATGTACTTATAGAAATCTCCGGGTGTCTTCCTCCATCCTAGAGTTTAAATTAAACAAACACATTTCACGCCTTTTGTGGAAAATATTGTATGTATTTTCCGGAAATACGGTAATTTATAGGTAAATAGATGCCCTATATTGTATTTTTAAAAGAAGTATGTTATCGAAAATGGGAAATCTGCGGCTGGGCAGGATAGTCGCCATTTTGTTTGAATTTGTATTAGAAAGTTGGTGAAATGGGAAGAATTTTTCGTGCTCTAGAGGTTAAAATTGGGCTGACACCTCTCAAATAGGAGGCGAAATTGGTGGATATGCATTCCTGCATAACTTGAGATATCAGGCGACTGGACAAGACCTCTCCAGGAACCTCAGATAAGCTCTCTAGATTTGTGTGTAATTCTGGCCAGCATTATTTTCATTGATTTAGTTAGAGTGAGGTTTTCTGAGTATGATACACATTAATCTCCAGTCAAATTGGTGAGTGATATTAAGATATATTTTCCTTCTGTTATGTAATTGTGTATATATATAACCATTTATTATTTTTAATATACAGTCCACAAATTTATGTATTTACCAGAATTCCTGGTGATGTATCTTTTATTGGTAATTAATAGGTCCAGAGCAACTTGTGGATATGACAGTGGTAGGTATCGAAGGGGGACATTTTTTGCGACCTAGGTGTCCCAAATTCCTACTTGTCTAACAGATTAATAATTATCTGTGTTCATTTACTGTTATGTATATAATAATACATTCAGATAAATGCAATTTTCCACACCTTTCATTTAATAGTTTTCTTACCAGAAATGCGAAAGGACAGTTCCAATGACTCTCTTGTCCCCGATTTGATCCCTTGAAATCCCTGAAAAAATTTTTGTATATATATATATATATATATATATATATATATATATATATATATATATATATATATATATATATAATGTTGTGCCGAATAGGTAAAACTTGCTATTTTGGCTTAAATAGCAACGCTCTTCTTGCCGAATAAAGCAACCGAAAATTGGTGTTTGCAGTAATTTCGCAAAAATCATTCTGAACCTAACGAAAAAAAAATTTCACTGTTCATTATTAAATTAATGTAAACGTATCTTAAATATAATTAGTAGGATTAAGCTAAATTAAATTGCGCTTGTTACAATAAGGTTAGGTAAGTTTTCTAAGGTTCTTTTGGTACAAAATCATTAATTTTTACATTAACAATAATGAAAAATATATGTCTAAACGAATAAGGGAAATTTTTTAAAAAGGACTTAATTTTAAACGAGTTCTTGCTAATTGACCAGTTTTACCTATTGACACGAAATTATATATATAATTCCTTAATAACATAAGTAAAAATGTGTATGATACAAAGAGAATAAATAGAAATAATAAAGTGGTAATTTCATCATCATGATTTTAACTTATAAACTGAAATATATATAATTGCAGATATTAGTGTAATTAGTCCACAAATTCCATGTGTATTATGCAGACAAACATAATATTAATGAGCGGATTAAGGCCAGTTGATATTATAATATTAAAGTAACAGTTATTGGTTAGTTGGATCTAAATGATGGTGACCAGGGTGGAAAGTGCAATGATGGTGACCAGGGTGCAAAGTACAATGATGGTGACCAGGGTGGAAAGTGCAATGATGGTGACAAGGGTGGAAAGAACAATGATGGTGACCAGGGTGGAAAGTGCAATGATGGTGACCAGGGTGCAAAGTACAATGATGGTGACCAGGGTGGAAAGAACAATGATGGTGACCAGGGTGGAAAGAACAATGATGGTGACCAGGGTGGAAAGAACAATGATGGTGACCAGGGTGGAAAGTGCAATGATGGTGACCAGGGTGCAAAGTACAATGATGGTGACCAGGGTGGAAAGTGCAATGATGGTGACCAGGGTGGAAAGAACAATGATGGTGACCAGGGTGGAAAGTGCAATGATGGTGACCAGGGTGCAAAGTACAATGATGGTGACCAGGGTGGAAAGTGCAATGATGGTGACCAGGGTGGAAAGAACAATGATGGTGACCAGGGTGGAAAGAACAATGATGGTGACCAGGGTGGAAAGTACAATGATGGTGAAAACGGTGGAAAGAACAATGATGGTGACCAGGGTGGAAAGAATAATGGTGACCAGGGTGGAAAGAATAATGATGGTGACCAGGGTGGAAAGAATAATGATGGTGACCAGGGTGGAAAGAACAATGGTGACCAGGGTGGAAAGAACAATGATGGTGACCAGGGTGGAAAGTGCAATGATGGTGACCAGGGTGCAAAGTACAATGATGGTGGCCAGGGTGGAAAGTACAATGATGGTGGCCAGGGTGGAAAGTACAATGATGGTGACCAGAGTGGAAAGAACAATGATGGTGACCAGGGTGGAAAGTACAATGATGGTGGCCAAGGTGGAAAGTACAATGATGGTGACCAGGGTGGAAAGTGCAATGATGGTGACAAGGGTGCAAAGTACAATGATGGTGACCAGGGTGCAAAGTACAATGATGGTGGCCAGGGTGGAAAGTACAATGATGGTGACCAGGGTGGAAAGAACAATGATGGTGACCAGGGTGGAAAGAACAATGATGGTGACCAG
>NC_091352.1:20088559-20116059 GCF_038502225.1 Cherax quadricarinatus | reverse complement strand
TTATATAAAACACACCGCAAACTAAATAGGATAAGGAAGGAATATGAAAATAACAGAACAATGATTCCCTTATCGCAGACAACAGATAAAGAGCAGGAAGTTTGTCATAAGAAATTGGACTGGTAGAACTCGGAGCCCAGTGGAGGACCAAAAAAAAAAAAAAAAAAAAAAAGAGGAACAATGAACTTAAGTTGATGAAAAAATCTCTGAATGAAAATGTAAAGTAAAAACACAAATACGAATGGAAAAAGAAATTAAGGAAATACGTAATTGGGTTAAATAAGATGGGACCAAAATGGTATGAGGAATTTTCCGAGAAGTGCAGTGGAAAAGGGCACTGATAGGCAAACCAATACAAGAGGAGGAGACGGAGACAAATGGGACAAAACTGACAAGTGGTGAGAAAGACACAGTCCCAGAGAGGAAATTTATTGAGATGTTTTCCGGTGGAACAGTCTTCAATCAATGACAGAAAAAGTCTTTTGTATAGCCTTCATTCAGTTGACTAAAATAAGTGTATTGTACAAGAGACACGGCTCACTGAAGTTCCTTACTTCAGAGGAGTCTCTATTCACAGGGAGATGGTGACTGATTCAGTGCCCAGAGGCAAAGGAAAGGGTCATTAAAAGCGTCAAGAAAAAATAACTAGGAAAGCCCATGGCTTAAGAGACGCGTAAGTTTCCCCTGTCTTCTAATATCATGTTTATTTTTCCCCTATAATCTACGTTGTCCATAATTACTATCGCATTTGCTTTGTCTGCTTTCGTAACGTGAAGTTTTGGATCTTTCCTTAATTCATGGTATAACTTAACAGATATTTGAGAACAATGTTAAGTTATACCATGAATTAAGGAAAGATCTTAGACTTCTCCTTACGAAAGCAAAGTAAATGCGATAGTAATTATGGACAAGGTAGATTATAGGAGGGGAAATAACATATTAGAAGACGGGGAAACTGACGTGCCCCTTAAACACCAAGGCATTGAAACCAAAAAAAATCCAAGAAGACTTCAAAGAAATATAACGCACTTATACAACGGTAGAAAACAGGAAAAGCAGCAGAGAGCTAGGAAGAAGTATAGAAGGTTAAGAACAGTAGGTGAAAGCTTCAAAAATGAAGCAGCATCAAAGGATTGAACTGAAAGTTACTCCACAACCCATTAAGAAATAAGACGATTGTAAAGGACCAAGTGAAAAGATGGAAGAAATGGGGAGGGAATCAAACAGAGGAGAGAAATGTATGGAAACTTTACCAAAAACTTCAAGAAGCTCTTCACAACATATATATAATATTAAATCCACTCAAGGAACCTTTTATGCCGAGGAAACGTTTCGGTAATAACGATACCAAAGTGCTGAACACGTGTCCTGATTCATCAACTAGACGATACTGAATGAGTCAGAACAGAACATGTGGTAACGAGTAGTAGAACCATTTCCACAGAACTGTCAGTGGCAGTGGAGAAACACGAGTAGCTAAAATACAGAAGTGATTGTGCTAAAGTATTAGAGGTTGCAGCCCATATCTTATACAGTTCCATCTCTCCTGTAAATTCATGTCATTATTCCAATATGGTAAGGTATATTATTTTCCCCTTTCCCCTACATTTTCATGCCGGAAGAGGCGGGAGGGAGTGGAGGATGGGAAGAGAGCCTTCACTTTTCTTTCCCTCATAAGGTAGATAATATCACAATAGCCTTAATGTAGTTAGAAGGGGGATCGTTCTCAGTAGGCTTGGACTTCCAAGTCCTATACGTTATCTCTCTCTCTCTTCCTCCCTATATCTCTCTCTCTCTCTCTTCCTCCCTATCTCTCTCTCTCTCTTTCTCTCTCTCTCTCTCTCTCTCTCTCTCTCTTCCTCCCTCTCTCTCTCTCTCTCTCTCTCTTCCTCCCTCTCTCTCTCTCTCTCTCTCTCTCTTCCTCCCTCTCTCTCTCTCTCTCTCTTCCTCCCTATCTCTCTCTCTTCCTCCCTATCTCTCTCTCTCTCTTCCTCCCTATCTCTCTCTCTCTCTTCCTCCCTCTCTCTCTCTCTCTCTCTCTTCCTCCCTATCTCTCTCTCTCTCTCTTCCTCCCTATCTCTCTCTCTCTCTCTTCCTCCCTATCTCTCTCTCTCTTCCTCCCTATCTCTCTCTCTCTTCCTCCCTATCTCTCTCTCTCTCTCCCTCCCTATCTCTCTCTCTCAGCGCAACATGAGGTGAGGATATTCAGAGCCAGAGAGCCAAAGTTTACTAAGTCACGTAGGGGCGAGGGAAGGCTGACAGGTCCGTTGATGGGGAGAGTTTGAGCTCAGGGTGAGGACGTGCCCATCACGGAGTAATGAGCACTCTCTACCACCTGGCACAGCTCTGAGAGAGAGAGAGAGAGAGGTTTATTAATTACTGTTATAGCATTAATACATATATTTGTTAATCATAAGGTCCCCACCTCAGTGTCATTGGGTTACTTTGGTCTTTATTAGAATGTCCGGAAAGGTCCAAGAGTTAAGTAAATTTCTCAAAAGTATTGTTAAGGCTGGTTATGGTGTGGCTGGTTATGGTGTGGCTGGTTTTGGTGTAGATGCAGCTTTCTTGTTTTTGACGTTAGTATTTGAGAGTGATTCCTCATTTTTTTCCTCCTAAGTAACTATTACGAAGATTACCGCAGACACTTCAGATGGTGGAAGCAATATGGAGGTAGCCTCCAGGTAGTAGTTTTGCTTCTGTTTCTCTTGGCTGCGGTTAGCTAGGTTCTCAATGAAAGTTAAGCTATTTACATTTCTAGCAGCCTCACTAACAGTGTGAAGGTACATAGTATTTCACTTCACGAAAGTGAAAGGTTATGTTAGGGAACAGCTGTGAGCACCAAATCTTTTACGTTTAAATTAATAGCATTCAATTAGTTTAATCAAAACTTCCTGACGTGATATGCTGATTCACAAGCCTGCAGCATCCAAGCCGAACCTGGATTGGTTTCAGCATGGTGAGTACATAGTGATTTAACATGGCTGCCATGGCAAGAAGGCACAGAGGGGCACACCGGAAAGTAAGGGTTTAAGATCTTCAGTGACTTGGTCAGCTAGAAATGCTCAAGAATCATGTATACTCAAACAGAAGGCACTTCACAACATGTCCAATTGCCGTGCTTGGGCATTTGCTTTGTGTTTGGGTCTTCAGCTTGTCAAACAGCTTGTTGGTCTCTGCCGAAACGACTTTGTAACTCTTCACACATCTGAATATAGGAGGGTTTTAGGTTCTCCTTCAGTGGCACTGTTACGTACGTCAATGGCATTGTTTGTGCGCTTTCTATGGTCATATGTGACCTCTCCCGAGCCTGACGTCAGGGTACCCGTTTGCCTTATGAGGTCATGAGTGTCTGTTTTTGCATACATGATTGAAGTAGAGTCGTGGACGACACAAACATAGCGTCTTTCTCACTACTTGTCGCATGAAGCCACTGTATATCTCTGAGTGGAAGTTTCCAGACCTGTGCAGCAGTGTTATCCTCAATAATTAACTATTTATTCCTGTTGTATTCCCGTCTATTTTCTTTCTGATTTGTGGTTTGATTTGAGATTTTACGAGATCTTTCACTTACGTTTTCTCGTCGGGTATTTATCGAATAAAGAGGAAAATAAACGAGATTGCAAGTCAGCCTATTGCGCAGATTCCTACTTATTTTCTATCTTTGCAAGGCATTTTACAGACTCCTGTATTACGATTACTTCCTTGTTTCTGAATGACATTAATAAACCTATTACCTATCTATAGCTTGAATGTTTAAATGCTCCTTTGCGAGAGCAAAGGTTTAACGATAGTTAATTCCCAGATTACTGTAAATGGAATGACCAGAAGCCCCAGTTTTTAAATCCTGCTGATTTGTATTTTCATCCTACTGATCTGGTTATCTGTTTTTTTTTTCATGGACCAGATACATAGTTTGCTTGAAGAAAACTGATGGTATATTTCTTTTTTATTTGTCTTTCATCATTGAACATTAAAATGGTATAAAATACCGACAGATTGTTAGGTAAGACACATATGCAACAGTTAGGTATCTTTATTTCGAAACGTTTCGCCTACACAGTAGGCTTCTTCAGTCGAGTACAGAAAAGTTGATAGAAGCAGAAGATACTTGATACTTCAAGTATCTTCTGCTTCTATCAACTTTTCTGTACTCGACTGAAGAAGCCTACTGTGTAGGCGAAACGTTTCGAAATAAAGATACCTAACTGTTGCATATGTGTCTTACCTAACAATCTTTCATCATTACAACAATAATCAAAATATTTACCGTCACGTGGTGGCTTCCTATATACTTTGAAATCTAGATATTTTTTGCTAATAATAATATGCATAAGAGGCTTTTAAACTTTGGAACAAGTTATAGCGTTTATGTTAAAGTTACAACAGTAATCTCAGTTTTCATTCCACTCTGAAAAAATGTCATCTACATTTCAACCTTAATTTCATTATGTCGTTCAGTTTAATTTATGGCAGTGATATACGTGTGTGTGTGTGTGTGTTAGGAGCGAGTGCTGTTGGAGTGTGAGCAAAGTAACATTTATGAAGAGATTCAGGGAAACTGGTTAGCCAGACTTGAGTCCTGGAGGTGGGAAGTGCAGTGCCTGCACTCTGTAGGAGGAGCAGAGATATGTTGCAGTTTTTGAACCGTAGTATCGACACACCTCTGGCAAGACAGTGATTAAGTGATGATGAAAGTGTTTCTTCTTTTTCGGGTCAACCTGCCTTGGTGGGAAACGGCCGATTTGGTAAAAAAAAATATGGAATCGAAATATTCCATATACAGGTTTACTAATATAACAGATGATGGTAAAATTCAATAGCGAAAGAAAATACGTATAAAAGCATATCCCTTCGTAAGGGTTATTAGTTTCTCAGTTGAGAGAGAGAGAGAATTTGTCTTGAGTTGCCAGCCTATTGTCTGGAAATTGAGAAATTTCACCCACAAACACTTTTATACAAAGAGCCTACATTGAGAAATAATATCCATGTTTTATAAGCTTATGCCATAAATCATCGCTGAGTTACTGCTAATATAAATCGACACTGCTCTGGAAAAACACTCGCTGTTGCATCTGCCAAAGTCGGAAACTCTGCCCGAAAAACATGTTTGATAACAAAAGTGGATGTATCCGAAGAGGAGACGTGTCGAGAAATTCACTAACACGAGGTGATATCTTGCTAATTAATGCTGACTCGACAGCTCGTTGATTTGTCCCGGAGTTAAAAAAAAACAGTCATGGAAAAAACATGTGCTGTGTCGTTAACAATCAAGCCAAAGATCTGCAGCAATTAAAACCGTAAAATCTTCCTGTATCCTTAATCAAAGTGATGTACTAAGATCAAGGACACAGAGAATAACGATCTTAACAAGCAAAACAATGACGTTGAACAAAGTAAACAACCACTCTGGGATTCTAGTTTGAGTTTTTTCTAACCAACCTAAAGTCATCACACACAAACTCAAAATTTTGGTGAAAGTCATCAGAGCGGGTGCTTTGATGCAGATTAAGGGCTCTTAATGTAAAGAAGTGGAATTACTCTCCCCCCTTCCTTGAATCAAAACTGATTACCCCAATTTTGACAGCCTCCTCCCTATACACAAAATATTAAGCCAAACTCCAACAGTTTGGTGACATAGATCAACGCCTCATCGACTCATTTTCAACTCTCTCATGAGGAAAACAATGAAATCTGTTCCTTTTAGCAGTTTAGCAGTTTACTTTAAAAATAATATATTAGTGATAATATTATATTTAATTATTACTATCATAATAATACAAAACTGTTTAATTTCCTCTTTGGAAACCGTACAAGAGGTCTTCCACATTCATGTGGCTCACCGTGTTATGAAATCTAATGTTTGGTACTGTACTGCTCTTAAAATATTCCATGTGAGCATTGGTGAAGTTGTTAGTGAGTGTGGGTGTGTTAGTGAGGGTGGGTGAGTGTTAGTGAGGGTGGGTGAGTGTTAGTGAGGGTGGGTGAGTGTGTTAGTGAGGGTGGGTGAGTGTGTAGGTGTAGGGCTGCCCACACTACACAACTCAGTGGCGAAATTATTCATTAATGAGCGAAATTGTTTTAATAATTATGTTTTGTATTCCAAACTCATCCTGTTAGCAATGTTTATGCTGTTGGTGGTGGTGGGTGTGGTAATATTATTATTATTATTATTATTAATTGTATTATTAGCAGCAGTAGTTGTAGTAGTAGTAGTAGTAGTAACATTCCTCTACTGACCTTGCTACTGGCAAGACACAGTCGCTCTATGCTCAAGAATTCTCCCTTCGATCCCCGTTGGGGAGGGAAATTTTTACATTCCTCAAGTGACACTGCTCTGCCAAGATGTCTGTATTAACATTAAACCTACAAGTTCCACGGTTAATGATACCTCGAAGCTTGCACTTGCAACTGCCCTTAAAAGCTGTCTGCAAGTCATGTTCTCAGGCATTCTTTCCCTGAAAGTCTCCCTCCTAAGTTGCCTGCATCAGTGACGAGGTCGAAAAAATCCTCACTACTACTGCTATCAAGACTTTGAATGATCGTGGCTTTTTAATCTCCAGCTTTCCTTGAGGTTGAAACGTACTGTGTTTGTGAAACGACTGGGCAGGATCGTTGCTGCTCTCTCTATCGAAGAACTCAAGGCATCTATCGAGAAACAAAATGTCTGGGCCTCTGTGGACATGATTACGAAGATACCCAACGCCGCCTCTATGCTCAAGGTCACTTTCAAGGACACTGCTATGGCTGCCCAAGCTCTGACGGAGTGCCCATTTCATACTACTTCATCCACCCTAGCCACATCGAGCCTGAGCACTAAATATATATCTCCCTGCTGGACCTACTATTCCTACAATCACACCACCAAGGACTGTCACATCAAGAACAAGATTTGCTCTACTTTCAGGAAAGATGACTACGACTACAAATCCTGAACCACCACTACTGCTCCTACTTATCTTAACTGCAAGAGTAACCACCATACTCTTGCGGCTAAATGTCCTGTAAGAAAGGAAATCTTGTCCAGGAAGATCCAAGAAGACCTGAAAAGACCACGGTTAATTCACCTACTTATGTTGCAATAACGAAACTACAGACTGACACCACCAAGATTTTCCAAGCCACACGGTAGGCTCCTCCATCCAGGGACTCACTCCGTTTAGCACTTCTTTCTGATTACAATAATAACAACTCACTCTTTCCACTACCTGACGGTGCTCCCTCCAACCTTCTGTACTGCATGGTGCATGCGCACCTTACAAATGCAGCAAACCCTGGTACTATCAACCCGACATCCTCAAGATTCTACCCAACGTTGTGAACTTCACTACACATGCTGACCTGTTTCCTGCCCAAGTAACTGTTCCTGTATCATCTACAACCACCTCCACCGCCGACAACGTTGTTTATTCTGCCTCAACCACCGCCTTCCACATCTCCCAACCTGTTGTTACACCACCAATACACCTTACCACTGCTCCTGGCGACCCACCGTCTCCTGCCAGCTCCATTGAAGACTCACCCACCGAATCCACTTCCGAAGTTGATGACTCCAGTACACCCTCTTGGTAAAATCTTACCTTCTACACTTCAACTAACGCTGACACCATGACTTGCACCGAATTCTACAAAGGCCTCGGTGGTGGAACTGTCAAGTTTGCTTTCGAGCCACCTCTTCACTTTACACTCACCCAAGTGTGAAATTCCTCAAGCCTCTACGTTTCACCTTTGGAAACAAGACAAAACTTTACCATCTCTCTAGGAGCAGCTTCAAGTAATTTGAAAATGGCTCGACAAACCTGCCTAGGAGCAGGTGATGAGCATCGTAGTCTCGAAGAATCTGAAGCACAGGCAGCAAGAAGAGTGCACCATGTTGACGTATTTTTTCATGAGTCTGTGTCAGTCGTCTACACTGTACATTGGCTTGCCACTGCTGCCGCCGCTGCTGCCGCCGCCGCTGCCCACGAATTTGCCAATGTGAGTCTGTTTCCAAGGGGATTATGAACTGCTGGTGATCACTGTATGACCGCTGGTGGTCCAACATTCCTGATTTATTGCTCCAGCGAGTTCCCAGGTGACTCGTGTTACAAAGTTCAAATGGGAAATTGCTCCCAGTTTTTATCTGATTTCCTTGACTCATTCTCTCTCTCTCTCTCTCTCTCTCTCTCTCTCTCTCTCTCTCTCTCTCTCTCTCTCTCTCACACACACACACACACACACACACACACACACACACACACACACACACACACACACACACACACACACACACACACACACACACACACACATTCTCTCATTTTCCTGCTACATATTTTTCTCTTGCTCCTTGCCATCTTTCCTGCTGCATTCTCTCTATTTCGCTTCATTCTCTAATTCAGCTTTCCTTTCGTTACATTCTCTTTCTTTCACTATTTTCTCTTGATCTCACTATGCTCTTCTCTCACTATGCTCTCTCCCTCACTGTATTCTCTTTCTCTACATTATATCTCTCTCTGTATTTCTCATTCTCTATAATCTCTCTCGGAATAATCTCTTTCGCTACTTTCTCTGGCTACACAGAGATGTAATAGTTGAGGAGTTAATAGGAATGGAGGACTTAGGCTGAACTTCTAGTGTTGTGGGGCTTTAAGAGCGAGGCACAAGCTAGTGGTTGAGGTGGCGGGTGCCAGTGGTTGAGGTGGCGGGTGCCAGTGGTTGAGGTGGCGGGTGCCAGTGGTTGAGGTGGCGGGTGCCAGTGGTTGAGGTGGCGGGTGCCAGTGGTTGAGGTGGCGGGTGCCAGTGGTTGAGGTGGCGGGTGCCAGTGGTTGAGGTGGTGGGTGCCAGTGGTTGAGGTGGGTGCCAGCGGTTGAGGTGGCGGGTGCCAGTGGTTGAGGTGGTGGGTGCCAGTGGTTGAGGTGGGTGTCAGTGGTTGAGGTGGGTGTCAGTGGTTGATGTGGTGGGTGCCAGTGGTTGAGGTGGGTGCCAGTGGTTGAGGTGGTGGGTGCCAGTGGTTGAGGTGGTGGGTGCCAATGGTTGAGGTGTCGGGTGCCAGTGGTTGAGGTGGTGGGTGCCAGTGGTTGAGGTGGGTGGGTGCCAGTGGTTGAGATGGCGGGTGCCAGCGGTTGGGGTGGCGGGTGCCAGCGGTTGATGTGGTGAGTGCCAGAGGTTGACGTAGTGGGCGCCAGTGGTTGAGGTGGTGGGTGCCAGCGGTTGTGGTGGTGGGTGCCAGTGGTTGAGGTGGGTGCCAGTGGTTGTGGCGGGTGCCAGTGGTTGAGGTGGTGGGTACCAGCAGTTGATGTGGCGGGTGCCAGCGGTTGATGTGGCGGATGCCATCTGTGGATGTGGCGGGTGCCAGCGGTTGAGATGGGTGCCAGCGGTTGTGGGTGCCAGTTGAGGCGGTGAATGCCAGTGGTTGTGGTGTGTGCCAGCGGTTGTGGTGGTGTGTGCCAGCGGTTGAGGTGGTGGGTGCCAGCGGTTGTGCTGGCGGATGCCATCTGTGAATGTGGCGGGTGCCAGCGGTGGAATGGCGGGTGCCATCGCTGGAGGTGGCGGGTGCCGACTCCATTTGGCACACTTATGGCACTGGATTACATGTCACTTCCCTACAAGGACGACCCGTCAGATACACTTGTAAATCAGTGTACGTTCTCTTATAAATCTAATTTTTACGGGAGCTGTACGGGCACTCGCAGCACTGTCTCGGACACCTGCATCACAGTTATGGTGATGTCTATTTAGCCCAACGAAATCAGTGTATGTCTGCCCAGGCTTAACCTTCAAACTACGGAAGACTTCTAGTAACTAGCAATTATCAGTTCATAAGCGCCGGCTATAGTGGCTTTTAAGATGTCATAACCCGTAGACTCCTGTTGCTAAAGTTGCAGTACGTATTTATTCTTTATAAGTAAAGTGTGTACTGAAGCTGCAACCCATTGATCCTTTGCAATGCAGGTCTCTGATTTTCGAAAGCTTCGAAATGTTTTGTCATTTAAAATTTCTGTTTACTTAAGACGTAGTGTATTCAGCGCACACAAAATATTGTTAAACGACACAGACCTACGTTACACGAGCCAGAAGTTTATATCCACCATGAAGAAGTTGAATATACACACGAAAAGTTCCTACGTTATTTTACATGGAAGAAGAACATAAATGAACACCATTATAAGGTTGATGATTTATCAGCAAAAACTGAGAACAATAAAGTTAAAACGTAATGAAGAGAAACTATATAAACACGTCAATGTTTAAGACTTATTATGTCGACAAAGTATATCCTCAACAGGTGGATGCTTCCTGTGTGTGGTATGTTCAAGATATACTTTGTATATCTTGAACATGTGTATGTAATTGTTATTCATTATATTTTAACTTTATTCTCACTTCTTGCTGATAAACCGTCAACCTTAAACAAGTGTTCATGTTAATAACATTATTTCAACTTCTTTATGGTGGATATAAAATTCTGGTTTGTGTAACGTAATTCTATGTTTTACAATAATATTTTACGTTTGTATATGCTGAATATATCATGTTTTATGTATCGAGAATTTTTAAATAATGACAAAACATATTTGGAAGTGACTTATAAAAACATGACATGATTGTAAACAAACCACAGTACGGGTGGGGATCGAATTCACTGCAAGTTAGTAGTAAAATTTCAAGCTTACGGGCGCTGGTCTGGAGTTTTGCGACTCACTTGCCGTGAGTTCGATCTCCACCCTCACCGTTATTTCAAAGTGTATGTAATTGTTATTCATTACGTTTCAACTTCGTTTTTTATTTTTGCTGATAAAACGTCAGTCTTAATAAAGGGAATCATTCATGTTCTTGTCTCACGTTTAATAACGCTGGAGATTTTTTTGGGTGTGTGTATAATTAAAACACTTTATATCAGACAGAGTTCAACTCTTAGTAAGTGTAGCGTGTATCTGTACGTTAAATGTCGCATTTCTTATGTATAGCCGTTGTTGCGAATAAGAAATTTTATAAAGAACTTCAGAATGTGGTCTGTTACTATTTTCTTCTTATGCAACAAGATTTTGAATCAGAGTTAGTTAAAGGTATTTTAGAGTCTAGGAGAAATAATTTCAACTGGGAAACTCCATAGAATAATATTCAAATTTATTAAAGTATTTAAATACAATACTTTATCTTTTCTCTGTACCTAATATTGTATCTTAATACTTTGTACAATAAATTTACAATATACATATTTAGTTCAAAATCATGGAAGTATCACAATAATTAAGATTAATTTTTCTTCCTGTAATTAAGTCTTCACTAACATTTACGTCTTTGTCTTAACAAGACTGTGTAAACTCAACTACAAAATGTACAAAATTCAACAAGACCTTTGAATCCGGCCGTAAAGGAAGAAAGCAAGAGTTTGTCTGAGAAGACGTATCTCTATGGATTACTGAACTGACCAAGAATATAAATATCAAAACAATCTTTCAGAGCAATGAGGAACAAACCGAGTCAGCTATAGAGACTAATTCTCAAACCCATTCAAAATGTATACTCCTAAGAGAGAATCAATATACGATCAGTTGTCAAGGCTAGAACAGGGAGCGGACTGACTACCTGCCAGTCTGTTGACTCGTCGTCCGGTTGGATCATCTCACCCAAACGTCAGTCAGCCGGACATAAACAATTGAACAATTCATCGGATGGTTCCGAGACTTATGCTCTATATACATAAGAAAACCTACCTAACAATAATAATAATAATAATAATAAAATAGGGATAATACCATGGTATTTTTTATATTTTAACAGATAATATAACGCCGAAAGTCTCTATTCTAGCTATAAACGGGGGCTTTCGCGCTATAATATTAAGTGATGATCATATTCTCTTACAATAGTTAAATAACACAGGATGACCAATTTCCAAGATATAACAGCCGTTTTAAACAAATGGCAAAACATATTTCGAAGTTTTCGAAAACCTGGGATGTGCATTGTTGTAGTCAAGGGATCAATGAGCTACATGTTTACCACTAATCGAATTAAACTCTCAGCATTTACTTCAATGCGTATTTGTCTTGTGCATCCTAAACATCTGGTAATTAATTAAAACTTATTGAACTAATGTTACACAAAAATCAACTCGTCTACCAGTTATCGCCTTTGTTACAACAATAATAATCTAGGCACAATTATTTATTCATAACCAAATATTGCTTACTAACTCGAAGAGTTAATACACTTTTTCATTGGGCTGAATTCGTCTCAGCTTCCAAGTGGCCAGCTGGACATGAGCGTATACGCTCATCTGAGTGTCCTTTTCAATTTGATTATGTCCTTGTAGTGTTCCCTTTAAATTACATGAGGACGTGGATGAGAATTCTTCCTGCGTAAGTAATGCTTTCGGTAAAAGATGAAGTTAGATTGTCTGAATGTGTGCGAGTGTTGTACAGATGAGGGGAAAGACTTGGTTCTTAATGTTTTGAATGAAAAGAAACTGACGAGCTGGCAAAAGAAGGTGGAAGAAATTCAGTGGAGTAAATGGGGTTAAATTGGTTGTATCTGAGAGGACTAGTGATAGTATTATATGATCATCCGTGGAAAGAAGACGGGGTTGTGTGTGTTTAAATTCAATAATTGCGTAAATTACAAAAGGGTTCAGTGAGAATAGTGAGGTACAGTAAATGTTTATGCACCTGGGGAAGAGAGGTGTCTAGAGAAGAGAGGAAAAAAAGATATTTTGTGAGATGTTAATCAAGTGTTTAGGAAGTTTTGAACTAAGTGATCAAACTGTGTGGGACTTTAATGATAAAGAGAGATAAACTCGAGTAGATGGAATGGTAGGTAAGTTAACCTTGAATGGCTTTTGTCACACACACACACACACACAAACACACACACACACACACACACACACACACACACACACACACACACACAAACAGAGAGATGGTACAAAGGCGAAAGGAGGAAAGAGAGGGGATGGAGAAGACAGACAGGAGATCCCAGACACAGGAAGAAGATCAAATACAACCTCCCTCACAGCTTCCTATAGAAGCCTCCCAACCAGGTCAACCCCAGTGCAGCCAAACACTCTAAACCAAAACACCCATGCCACATCCAATGCCCCCACCCACTACATTACAAACTCCACCCCCACAGCAAACACCCATAGTTCCTTATCAGGTCTCCCACTTCCCAACCCCAATACACCTCCCAGACCACAGTCTTAGAAAAGAAATTGAAGGTGTGGTATACAAATGCAGATGGAATAACAATTAAGTATGAGGAGTGGCACGAAAGAATCAAGGAGACATCCCCAGACATAATAGCACTCACAGAAACAAAACTCACCAGAATAATAACAGATTCAATCTTTCCATCCGGATATCAAATCCTCAGGAAAGACAGAGGGAGGAGAGGGGGAGGAGGAGTTGCACTGCTCATTAAAAACCAGTGGGGTTTTGAGAAAATGGAAGGAATGGATGGCACGGGTGAAAGGGACTACTTAGTAGGAACAATCCAGTCTGAGGGACATAAGGTGATAATTGCAGTAATGTACAACCCATCACAGAACTGCAGGAGACCAAGAGAAGAATACGATGAGAGCAACAGAGCCATGGTCGACACACTAGCCGAGGTGGCCAGGAGAGTACACATGGGGGAGCAAAGTGACTAGTTATGGGTGATTTCAATCACAAGGAGATTGACTGGGAAAACCTGGAGCCCCATGGGGGTCCCGAAACATGGAGAGCCAAGATGTTGGATGTGGTACTGGAAAATCTCATGCATCAACATGTTAAAGACACTACCAGAGAGAGAGGAGAAGATGAACCAGCAAGACTGGACCTTGTATTCACCTTGAGTAGTTCAGACATCGAGGATATCTTGTATGAAAGGCCCCTGGGAGCTAGTGATCATGTGGTTCTGTGCTTCGACTACATAGTTGAGCTCCAAGTGGAGAGAGTAACAGGAATAGGGTGGGAAAAACCAAACTACAAAAGGGGAAACTACTCAGGCATGAGGAACTTCCTTCAAAACATTCAGTGGGAGACGGAACTGACAGGAAAACCAGTACAAGAAATAATGGACTATGTGGCAACAAAATGCAAGGAGGCAGAGGAGAGGTTTGTTCCCAAGGGAAACAGAAATAATGGGAAGAACAGAACGAGTCCTTGGTTCACCCAAAGGTGTAGGGAGGCAAAAACTAGGTGTAATAGAGAATGGAAAAGGTACAGAAGACAGAGAACTCAGAAAAATAAAGAGATTAGCCGAAGAGCCAGAAACGAATATGCACAGATAAGAAGGGAGGCTCAGCGACAATACGAAAATGACATAGCATCGAAAGTCAAGACTGACCCGAAGCTGTTGTACAGCCACATCAGGAGGAAAGCAACAGTCAAGGACCAGGTAATCAGACTGAGGAAGGGTGATGGGGAATTCACAAGAAACGACCGAGAGGTATGTCAGGAGCTCAACACGAGATGTAAAGAAGTATTTACAGTGGAAACCAGTAGGACTCCAGGAAATCAGAACAGGGGGGTACACCAGCAAGTGCTGGATGAGGTACATATAACCAAGGAGGAAGTGAAGAAGCTGCTATGCGAACTTGACACCTCAAAGGCGGTGGGACCAGACAACATCTCTCCGTGGGCCCTTAAAGAGGGAGCAGAGATATTGTGTGTGACATTAACAAAGATCAACACATCATTTGAAACTGGGCAACTCCCTGAGGTATGGAAGATGGCAAATGTAGTCCCAATTTTTAAAAAGGGAGACAGACATGAGGCACTAAACTACAGACCTGTATCACTAACGTGTATAGTATGCAAGGTCATGGAGAAGATCATCAGGAGGAGAGTGGTGGAGCACCTGGGAAGAAACAAGTGTATAATTGACAACCAGCACGGTTTCAGGGAAGGAAAATCCTGTGTCACAAACCTACTAGAGTTTTATGACAAGGTGACAGAAGTAAGACAAGAGAGAGAGGGATGGATCGACTGCATTTTTTTGGACTGCAAGAAGGCCTTCGACACAGTTCCTCACAAGAGGTTACTGCAAAAGCTAGAGGATCAGGCACACATAACAGGAAAGGCACTGCAATGGATCAGAGAATACCTGACAGGGAGGCAACAACGAGTCATGGTACGTGACGAGGTGTCAGAGTGGGCGCTTGTGACAAGCGGGATTCCACAGGGGTCAGTCCTAGAACCTGTGCTGTTCTTGGTATATGTGAACGACATAACGGAAGGGATAGACTCAGAAGTGTCCTTGTTTGCAGATGATGTGAAGTTAATGAGAAGAATCAAATCGGATGAGGATCAGGCAGGACTACAAAGAGACCTGGACAGGCTACAAGCCTGGTCCAGCAACTGGCTCCTTGAGTATAATCCTGCCAAATGCAAAGTCATGAAGATTGGGGAAGGGCAAAGAAGACCGCAGACACAATATAGTTTAGATGGCCAAATCCTGCAAACCTCACTCAAGGAAAAAGATCTGGGGGTGAGCATAACACCGAGCATATCTCCTGAGGCGCACATCAATCAGATAACTGCTGCAGCATACGGGCGCCTGGCAAACCTACGGATAGCGTTCCGATACCTCAGTAAGGAGTCGTTTAAGACTCTGTATACCATTTACGTCAGGCCCATACTGGAGTATGCAGCACCAGTTTGGAATCCACACCTAGTCAAGCACTAGGTGCTTCTCCCACACTCACAACTGGCTCTTCCTCACTCCTACAAGATGTTGTTCCTCCTTGCCCTATACACGAAATCACAGCTTCCCTATCTTCATCAACATTTAACAATTCCTCAAAATATTCCCTCCATCTTCCCAATACCTCTAACTCTCCATTTAATAACTCTCCTCTCCTATTTTTAACTGACAAATCCATTTCTTCTCTAGGCTTTCTTAACTTGTTAATCTCACTCCAAAACTTTTTCTTATTTTCAACAAAATTTGTTGATAACATCTCACCCACTCTCTCATTTGCTCTTTTTACATTGCTTCACCACTCTCTTAACCTCTCTCTTTTTCTCCATATACTCTTCCCTCCTTGCATCACTTCTACTTTGTAAAAACTTCTCATATGCTAACTTTTTCTCCCTTACTACTCTCTTCACATCATCATTCCACCAATCGCTCCTCTTCCCTCCCGCACCCACTTTCCTGTAACCACAAACTTCTGCTGAACACTCTAACACTACATTTTTAAACCTACCCCATACCTCTTCGACCCCATTGCCTATGCTCTCATTAGCCCATCTATCCTCCAATAGCTGTTTATATCTTACCCTAACTGCCTCCTCTTTTAGTTTATAAACCTTCACCTCTCTCTTCCCTGATGCTTCTATTCTCCTTGTATCCCATCTACCTTTTACTCTCAGTGTAGCTACAACTAGAAAGTGATCTGATATATCTGTGGCCCCTCTATAAACATGTACATCCTGAAGTCTACTCAACAGTCTTTTATCTACAAATACATAATCCAACAAACTACTGTCATTTCGCCCTACATCATATCTTGTATACTTATTTATCCTCTTTTTCTTAAAATATGTATTACCTATAACTGAACCCCTTTCTATACAAAGTTCAATCAAAGGGCTCCCATTATCATTTACACCTGGCACCCCAAACTTACCTACCACACCCTCTCTAAAAGTTTCTCCTACTTTAGCATTCAGGTCCCTTACCACAATTACTCTCACTTGGTTCAAAGGCTCCTATACATTCACTTAACATCTCCCAAAATCTCTCTCCTCTGCATTCCTTTCTTCTCCAGGTGCATACACACTTATTATGACCCACTTCTCGCATCCAACCTTTACTTTAATCCACATAATTCTTGCATTTACACATTCATATTCTCTCTTCTCCCTCCATAACTGATCATTCAACATTACTGCTACCCCTTCCTTTGCTCTAACCCTCTCAGATACACCAGATTTAATCCCATTTATTTCCTCCCACTGAAACTCCCCTACCCCCTTCAGCTTTGTTTCGCTTAGGGCCAGGACATCCAACTTCTTTTCATTCATAACATCAGCAATCATCTGTTTCTTGTCATCCGCACTACATCCACGCACATTTAAGCATCCCAATTTTATAAAGTTTTTCTTCTCTTTTTTAGTAAATGTCTACAGGAGAAGGGGTTACTAGCCCATTGCTCCCGGCATTTTAGTCGCCTCATACGACACGCATGGCTTACGGAGGAAAGATTCTCTTCCACTTCCCCATGGACAAAAGAAGAAAAAAAAGAGGAACAAGAGCTATTTAGAAAAAGGAGAAAAACCTAGATGTATGTATATATATATGCATGTGCGTGTCTGTGAAGTGTGACCAAAGTGTAAGTAGGAGTAGCAAGATATCCCTGTTATCTAGCGTGTTTATGAGACAGAAATAGAAACCAGCAATCCTACCATCATGCAAAACAGTCACAGGTTTCTGTTTCACAGTCATCTGGCAGGACGGTAGTACTTCCCTGGGTGGTTGCTGTCTACCAACCTACTACCTATATATATATATATATATATATATATATATATATATATATATATATATATATATATATATATATATATATATATATATATATATATATATAGGTATGTACCACCTCTATAGCTGGACTGGGGACCCTCATCCTCAGATATGACAATAAACGTACCTCAGGGAAAGCTCAAGGTTCTCCCCGGAGCTGTTTGAATATTTTCTTCTCCTACCACCCCCTATATTTGATATTCTATGTGAACATTTATTAATAAACAGAATACATTTACAGAAAAACAAACATGAATACAATGGCACAGAGTATCAAAGATCATGAATTTCCTCAAGCTCCTCCGAGGCCGGACGCGAGCCAAGTATGCAGCAAGCATTTCCCCTCTGGATGGCTACGCCGAGGCGCTGGAACATGAGAGTGGCTGCCCTTGGGTCCCTGGTGGTGTCGATAAGTCTGGAACCCAATTCTTTAAGGAAACGTATGGCATTTTTTCCCCATGATCCCAAGGTCTCTGATCCCACTGGGACAAATTGATACTGTTGGCTTATGTCCCTGTACTTGCTGATCTTGTACTCCTCCCTGTGGTCAGCAGCTCCTCCCTGTCGCCCCACACTGTGATGGATATAGGTGTCAGCCAGTGTGGACACACAGGTATAGTCCCATGCTAAGAGCTTGTCATTCTTCCAAGGATAGATGGTGATCCCGTCGGGGCGGTTTGCTGGGTTGTGGGTATTGTTGGCTGCTAGTGATCGGGGCTCCCTCTCGGCTGGGCATCCAGCTGTAGCAAGGGTTCTTTTAATGATGTCGTTGACCTCATTGTGTCTTGCATGCCAGCCCTTGGTTTTGGAACAGTTAAGACCATGTAGACTGTATTGGTCTGCTTGCGCTTCGCCACAAATACACGTATATTGTGTGTGAATTGGGGCAGCAAGGCGCAGAGCCACTGCAATACGGAGGGTCTTAGGGTCGAGTCGCGTTCCCATTGCCGATATGGGAACTGTTTGGAGGAAGTCCCCCGGAGTGAGGTGCGCTCACAGCCTGGAGACAGGCAATCTCCTTATCTGATGTTGCAGCCCTGAGCATGTTGGCAAGCACCTTTTCAGCGATCGGGCCATCCCAGCTTGACTGTGAGCATGCCGTATAGGTAAAACTGGTCAATGACTTAAAATTAAGTTTTTTTCTAAAATTTTCTCTTATACGTTTAGGATATATATTTTTCAATTATGTTAATGTAAAAATTAATAATTCTGTACCAAAAGAATTTCAGAAAAGTTACCTAACCTTATTATAACAAGGGCAAATTAATTTAGTGTAATCCAATTAAATATATTTTATATAAGTTTACAATAATTTAATAAACACAATGAAATACATTGTTTGCAATCGTATCACTATGATTTCGTGAGTCAAGTTTGGAGTGCCAGGACTAAATGATAATGGTGGGCTACTGACTGAATTATGTAAGAAAAATAGGTGTAGTACTAGGCAATACTTTAAGAAAGAGAGGATACATGAGTTCACGAGACGTGATATAAGGCGTAATGACAACAGTTTACTAGACTGTATAACAGTAGATAAAAGGTTAGTGAGCAGACTTATGGAAGTGCATGTTTTTAGAAAGGCGGTATATATGACAGATTATTTACTGGTAGTTACAGCGAGGCTGAGGTAGACGGACAACAAGGAGAGTGGCATCAGTAGATAAGAATGAAAGAAAGTAAACGAATTAAAGAAATGGAGAGTCTGAGTAAGGAACAGGCAAGTTAGGCATTTACTGGGAGAAAGTGAGGCTAGAGAGAGTACAAGGAATGAAAGGAGGTCCATGAAGTATGGCGAAGATTTAATAATGCAGTGTAAAGCATTTTCTGGTTACTAAACCACTGATAGTTTACGGATAGCTCGTCTCCTCCACTCAAGGGAGGTTCCTTGACGCTGGTGAGGGGCTCTTGATCTAGGGAATTTGATCTGTGCTCTAGTTCCCTGAATTGAGTCTGAATGCCTTCCATCCCATCCCCTTCCACAGGCGCTGTATAATCTCTATGGATTTAGCGCTCCCCCATGGTAATAAACGTCATCACCTAAGATTTCATCGGGGCTGGTTTAAAAAATTTCCATTAATCATTTTTACCCAGACAAGTTGTTTAACTGGATGAGTCAGGTGTAAGAGTTAAATTAACCAGGTTTTATACCATTTATTCAGTGCATAAAATTTCATGAACATTCTTGGCTTTCAGACAATATTCAAACAACGTGAGAAACAAATTTCAGGAAAATCTTGCCTCTTCCAGGAGTACGAGGATAGCAGGGAAGTAGATAGCAGGCGTCGGAAGTGACAGGATGGCAGGATAGCCGGGTGGAAGTAACAAAACATGTGGGAGAGGTGTTAAGAGTTGGCAGAGATGGCAAAAAAGGCAAGAAAATGCGTGAAGGCACGAGTCGTCAGGAATGGAGCAGCGTCATAGTGTACCACTAAATCCCCAGATCATTTCTGGAGCATTAAATTACTGGAACACACAGCGTCTTCAGAATAGTCCTCTTCCCAGTAGCTGGAAATAACAAACCAGCTTAATCATTAAGTCATACAATAAATCAGAGAGATAAGTCGATTTTACCTGGTCTGTAAAAGTAATTTCAGACCCGCCAGGGTCTGGAGTTACTTTTGCTTTCTCATAATAGCGATTATTGCGTGGGAGATGCAATAATCGCTTTTATGAGACACACTACCTGGAGGGCGTTCCAGGGGTCAATGCCCCCGCGGCCAGACCTCGATTTGCGGCCCATAGTCGCATGCGGCCGTGGAGTGGCCCACTTGCGGCCCTTGATGGCTTGTGTAAAAAACAAAATCAAACCAACGATGACTTCTGAAAATAAACTATAGCGCAGTTTTCTGGCTTTGATATGTAGTGACTGAAATGGTCGCGAGTTCCAGATTTATTCTAGACGCAACAAGTCCATCTAGAAATATTTACTAAGACTATAGAAATACGTAAAAGGAGTAAAAGAAAAGGGAAAAAATAAATTTGAAAAAAATTTGTTAAGACGAACAACAAAAACTCGTTTGGTCTTCACACAGCTGCGGAAGTAGCTCGCTCCAGTCATCTCTTTATCTTCCTATTTTCTCTCTTTCCCCCTTCCCTTTCTCTTTATCATCCAGCCTCCTTCCTCTTCAGCCAGTCGTTCCACTTTCTTTTTTTCTATTTCTTCCAGCCTCCTTCCTTTGACTCCTTCTCTTTGCATTCTTTTATCTTTATCTTCCAGTTTCCTTCTTCTCGTTCTCTCCTTCACTCCTCCCTTCTCTTTTTGCTCCACCTTGCTTCGTCTTCTATCCTTCAGCTGTCTTCCCACTACTCTCCCTCCGTTTCTTCCACCTTCCTTCACCTCCTCCGCCTCGTACAGTTTTACACTTCTCTTGATCCTCCACCTCTCTCTCTCTGTTCACCTTCCGCTTCAAGTTGCTTATCGGTGAAACTTTTAATTCGAAGTCCTTGTCACTGTCCACGCAGTACCTCCCTCGGCTCCCACTGCTGCTGTAAATAAGACAGAAACATTTTCTCCCCTTTTGTATCTGTTGAGGAAAGTCGTGGCGTTGATGAGGCTCTGGATGCTGCGGAGACTCCAGCCTCACAGAGGTCATCCTTCCTTGAAACAAATTTCACCTTCTCTCTGGTGGCTGGCGAACAGGTCCCTTGTGTTTCTTCACGGCTCGCTTTCCAAAGAGCCTCGTTCTTCAGCGGCGATATACAGCTTGCTTGATATTGGATTTCGATGTGCTAAAATATGTAAAACAAACACACACACACACACACACACACACACACACACACACACACACACACACACACACACACACACACACACACACACACACACACACACACACACACACGTATTACACAAAAGAATGATGGAATGTAATGTATGTAACTAATGAATGAATAGAAAAGGATCAATGTGAGGACTGATGTAGGAGGGAAAAGGTGATAAAAATAAGTGAAGAGAATGAAAAAATAAGAGCATGAAATAGTTGAAAAGAAAAAAGAGAAGAGACTGGAAAGAGTATTTGTAGTTTTTTAAGTAGTTAAAAAGGAGGAAGCGATGAAATTCAGTTGTAGAAGCAAAGAAACTTTTGACATGGTAAGAAAGGATGACAAATATGAAGCAGTGATAAATGAATAAATTGCAGTGTTGGCAAAGAAAGATAAAAGAAATATACAAACAGATACCAAAGAAAAAGAGGAAAACATCACTGAAGACGTTTGCGGAAGCTGATTAGAAATTCTCAGTGCGAAGGAAGAGAAGGATTGGAAAGAGAGAGACGAACCACATTTTGATGAGAGTGAATGTGAGGCAAAATTGTAAATTTCGTGATAAAAAGGTTTGGAGACAAATGGTATAAAATGCCGACACGATGGAACAATAGACACAAATGCAGTGTAATCGTCACAGAGATCTATTTTTAACTTGATAAAGTCCACTGTGTGGGTGAAACGTAGTCAATAAAGGCTCACATTTTACTGCATTTGTCTGTTATTCCAAAAAAAAAAAGTTCACAAGAAGCAAAGACCACTAAAGACAGTAGCTAACCAAATACAAGTGAGAAATAGTGAAGAGGGAGGGAGAGAGAGAGAGAAAGTGTAAGTGTACAAACACGAAAAAGAGGCGTACCAACTGAGAGAGACAATATCAGACCAGTTCAGCAACCAGCGAGGAACAGAACTGCGAGGATCGGAGGAGAACTGAAAATAATCCCTTTTAATGCCTGTATCTCACCATCCCTATACTCTTCCTCCTCCTCCTCCTCCTCCTCCTTGTCCTTCTCTTCCTCCTCCTTGTCCTTCTCTTCCTCCTTGTCCTTTTCTTCCTCCTCCTTGTCCTTTTCTTCCTCCTCCTTGCCCTTCTCTTCCTCCTCCTTGTCCTTTTCTTCCTCCTTGTCCTTTTCTTCCTCCTTGTCCTTCTCTTCCTCCTCCTTGTCCTTCTCTTCCTCCTTCTTGTCCTTCTCTTCCTCCTCCTTGTCCATTTCTTCCTCCTCCTTGTCCTTCTCTTCCTCCTCCTTGTCCTTCTCTTCCTCCTCCTTGTCCTTCTCTCCCTCCTCCTTGTCCTTTTCTTCCTCCTCCTTGTCCTTCTCTTCCTCCTCCTTGTCCTTTTCTTCCTCCTCCTTGTGCTTCTCTTCCTCCTCCTTTTCCTTCTCTGCCTCCTCCTTGTCCTTCTCTTCCTCCTCCTTGTCCTTCTTTCCTCCTCCTTGTCCTTCTCTTCCTCCTCCTTGTCCTTCTCTTCCTCCTCTTTGTCCTTTTCTTCCTCCTCCTTGTCCTTTTCTTCCTCCTCCTTGTCCTTCTCTTCTTCCTCCTTGTCCTTCTCTTCTTCCTCCTTGTCCTTTTCTTCCTCATCCTTGTCCTTTTCTTCCTCCTCCTTGTCCTTTTCTTCCTCCTCCTTGTCCTTTTCTTCTTCCTCCTTGTCCTTCTCTTCTTCCTCCTTGTCCTTCTCTTCTTCCTCCTTGTCCTTTTCTTCCTCCTCCTCCTCCTCCCTCATACAATATTCCACAACGTCCTTACATTTCTTTAGTGTTCATCCGCAAATTCATTTAAATTATCCAATTCTCTTCCACTCCCTTGTCCATGCTGCTATTGGCTACACTTATAACTAATAACGTGGATAAATGATTCAGAGAACCGATTAGTTGATAAATTAAACACATGGGCAACACCTGGGTATCTTTATTGTGGAAACGTTTCGCTACACAGTGACTTCATCAGTCCGTTACGAAGACGAATGGTGAAGATCACAAGGAGTTTGAGGTAATAAGTCCCTCAGCTTAGAGTCGATGTAATCAGTCTATCAATCTTGTTGGACTTCTCCAGGTCGTCAGGAACCTAGAGAGACTTCTCCAGGTCGTCAGGGACCTAGAAAGGTTTCTCCAGGTCATCATGGACCTAGAAAGGTTTCTCCAGGTCATCATGGACCTAGAAAGGTTTCTCCAGGTCATCATGGACCTAGAAAGGTTTCTCCAGGTCATCATGGACCTAGAGAGACTTCTCCAGATCGTCAGGGACCTAGAAAGACTTCTCCAGGTCATCATGGACCTAGAAAGACTTCTCCAGGTCATGGACCTAGAAAGACTTCTCCAGGTCATCATGGACCTAGAAAGACTTCTCCAGGTCGTCGGGGACCTAGAGAGACGTTTCCAGGTCGTCAGGAACCTAGAGAGACGTTTCCAGGTCGTCAGGAACCTAGAAAGACTTCTCCAGGTCGTCAGGAACCTAGAGAGACTTCTCCTGGCCGTCAGGGACCTAGAGAGGCTTCTCCTGGCCGTCAGGGACCTAGAGAGACTTCTCCTGGCCGTCAGAGACAGCTGGACTTTCTCCAGGTCGTCAGCGACCTATAGAGACTCCTCTTGGTCGTCGGCAACCACTTTGCAAATGAAATCGAACGATAAATAGACGGGAAGAAAAATGTAAACGGTTCAGATACCTTTCTCGAGCGTCTGGCGAGGCATTCAAACACGCTCCTGGAAACATTTCCAAAATATAATGGAGAAATGTTATTGCTGGAAATGCTGACGAAAACACACAGAAATTTGTGTTGTATTAAATACCAAGAGTTAAAATCGTAAAGACATGTAGGAGAATGTTTTTTTTGAGTTGCAGAAAGTCTGTATGAAGCTCAAGTATCAGATATTTTTTTTCTCTGGTTACCTAAAGCGCTACTATATTATTATTATTATTATTATTATTATTATTATTATTATTATTATAATTATTTTCATATTTTACTTTTTATATTATTTTTTTTATATTTTTTTATTATAATTATTAGTAGTATTATTATTATTAGATATATCAGAAGTGGTACGATTAAATGGTTGATCTTTCATCCAAACGGATGTTCAACGTAATACAGTCCATTCTGGAAATTTCGTTTCGGTGTGATAACTTACGAAAGTTATTTCTAATTGTTTTTTATATTAAAATCATAATTAAAAATGATTTAGTGTTAATATTTTGTGTAGGAATCATTCTCATAGTTTTATGTATAAAATCTTGTGGGGTTTTTTCTCCGATAAATCAAAGTAAATATAAATGACCATGTTAGGCAAGATGCTACTCAATCATTTATTTTATGTAGATATAAATTTTTCATAAAATATTTAAACTTGGAATCTATGCAGTTTATACGATAATTGGGTGATTATTCTGTTCTTTCGCCATTTTCCACTATCTTGTGTGTTTGGCCAAAGACCCACCATTGTTCCTGTCTAAGTGAGGTCCAGAACACGTCATTGTCTTAGTCAGGCCCAAGATGAAATATTGTCTTGGGCAGGCCTAAGACCCGACACTGTCTTGGTCAAGTCTCAGGCCCAGCATTGTCTTGGTAAGTTCCAAGACCTAACGATGCCTTGGTTAAAATCAAGACCTAACATTGTTTTTGGTAATATTTTGGACACAATGTGTTGATCAGATCCGATACTCAGGAAACATCATTTCCTCTGAGCTAAGACTTATCGTTGTGTTTGTCAGGTCCAGGACTCAACATTACCCTGCCAGGACTCGGACCACACATTGTCTTGATTACGTCGAAGACTGATCATTGTCTTGATCAAGTGGAACACAGCATTATCCTGATCAGGTTCCAAACACAATATTTCTTTGGTTAGGTACAAAACCCAAGAGTTACCCTGATCACATCCAAGACCCAACTAGCAACACACACAAACACACACAAACACACACACACACACACACACACACACACACACACACACACACACACACACACACACACACACACACACACAAAAGTTGGCACCAGTCGTGCTCTAAGTCTCCAGTGATGTTATTCTGGTGGAAATCTTGTCGCTTTTCTGCAATATATGTAAGAACGAAGTAGAGAAGTTTGCGTGTGTTTCAGAGATGTGTGTCCCACCATGGTTGTGTGTCGTGCTCCTCTGCCCCATTCACAGACGACTGCAGAAATTGCCTGCCAGACCTCCTTTATATATATCAGGGAGGAACATAAGGTTACAGCCAGTAGATGATCCCCCTCTCAAGAACGAACACAACTGTAAGACTCGACTTTATCGCTGGAAGACTTTTATCGTGGGTCTTGAAATTAAGAGAAATGTTATCTTACGGCAGAGTTCCCACGTCGACCCATGTCGCCCATGCGTTTTAATGTCATTACTCGTGAATGTAAAAAACATGAAAAAATATACCACTCTTAAACTCTTGGCATCCAGAAAGTGCTGAAGTATTAAAAATAGAAAAGATATCTACCAGGAATCCAGAGAAATTAAAATCACGAGAAAAATACGAGGACTAATATAAGAAGACTTTACAGCTCCAGCAATGGGCTGGAAAGTGCTGGAGTGGTGACAGGAGCCACTGGACCCTCCTGGAACATGTGCTTAATGTAGTGAAGTCTTGGGTTATCTTGACGAAGAGAATCTAAAAGAAAATAACCTCTTATGTGTTGGCATCCTTCCAAAACAGGATTATAAGATATACAAAATTGAATTAACAGAACTCTCTTCAATGCACTGGTGACTTAAAAAAGTTTTAACACAAGACGTCAACCTTGTATTCCGTCTGTCGTTGAATATTAATATTTAAACCAGAATGAAACTATCCGAAAAATAATGAACATTGGAAGCTGGACCTGGGAAACAGTAAATATCTTCCAGGAACGGCATAAACTGTTCAGCGGCCGCTGGAGCTTCGACCAGCCAGCGTCCTCTACCTTCTTTATTCTTTTTGAGTTGTGGATGAAAGTGTCGTGTATTCCTCCATTGAGAACTGACACTTACTCAAAGAGGCTTTTAGGAACCCAAATAATCGCCAGTTGACTGCTGTGATGTTGTATTACTGGAGGCAAGAACGGTTGTGGCAGAGATTGGTGTACACACACACACACACACACACACACACACACACACACACACACACACACACACACACACACACACAGGCTAAGGAAGGAAGGAGGAGAGACAACAGGAAATGACCGTGAAGTATGTGAAGAACTCAACAAGAGATTCAAAGAAGTGTTCACAGAGGAGACAGAAGGGACTCCAGAAAGACGGAGAGGTGGGGCACACCACCAAGTGCTGGACACAGTGCACACAACCGAGGAAGAAGTGAAGAGGCTTCTGAGTGAGCTAGATACCTCAAAGGCAATGGGGCCAGATAACATCTCCCCATGGGTATTGAGAGAGGGAGCAGAGGCGCTATGTGTACCCCTAACAACAATATTCAATACATCTATCGAAACAGGGAGATTGCCTGAGGCATGGAAGACAGCAAATGTAGTCCCAATCTTTAAAAAAGGAGACAGACATGAAGCATTAAACTACAGACCAGTGTCACTGACATGTATAGTATGCAAAATCATGGAGAAGATTATCAGGAGAAGAGTGGTGGAACACCTAGAAAGGAATGATCTCATCAACAGCAGCCAGCATGGTTTCAGGGACGGGAAATCCTGTGTCACAAACCTACTGGAGTTCTATGACATGGTGACAGCAGTAAGACAAGAGAGAGAGGGGTGGGTGGATTGCATTTTCTTGGACTGCAAGAAGGCGTTTGACACAGTTCCACACAAGAGATTGGTGCAAAAACTGGAGGACCAAGCAGGGATAACAGGGAAGGCACTACAATGGATCAGGGAATACTTGTCAGGAAGACAGCAGCGAGTCATGGTACGTGGCGAGGTGTCAGAGTGGGCACCTGTGACCAGCGGGGTCCCGCAGGGGTCAGTCCTATGACCAGTGCTGTTTCTGGTATTTGTGAACGACATGACGGAAGGAATAGACTCTGAGGTGTCCCTGTTTGCAGATGACGTGAAGTTGATGAGAAGAATACACTCGATCGAAGACCAGGCAGAACTACAAAGGGATCTGGACAGGCTGCAGACCTGGTCCAGCAATTGGCTCCTGGAGTTCAATCCCACCAAGTGCAAAGTCATGAAGATTGGGGAAGGGCAAAGAAGGCCGCAGACGGAGTACAGTCTAGGGGGTCAGAGACTACAAACCTCACTCAAGGAAAAA
>NC_091352.1:20079427-20084427 GCF_038502225.1 Cherax quadricarinatus | reverse complement strand
GCCTCTACGCTTCCTCTACGCTTCCTCTACGCTTCCTCTACGCTGCCTCTACGCTGCCTCTACGCTTCCTCTACGCTGCCTCTACGCTTCCTCTACGCTTCGAGAGCCTTATAGTACTTAAGAATATATACGAATACTGTCCCTACTAATCCACTGTCCAGGTCGTTCACGTCATGAAGACATACTTCTTAACATCCCTGTGACTCATCTGTTATTTCAACTTCCATCTGTGCCTTCATATTTCTGCTTCCCGTCGAACAGTCTGTCCCTGATCATCCTATCAATTCCTCTCGGTATCTTGTATGATGCTGTCATATCACCCTTAGTTGCTCTTTCATCTAATGTCATCAGATTTAACTCCCTTAAACTCTCCACACACCACATTCCCTTAGCCCTGAACTAGTCTCGTTGCAAACCAGTTTGACAACAGTTGATCAGGTATGGGTTTCATACTGGTGCTGTATTTTTTAATATGGACCTGACATACGCCGTATAAAGTGTCATGATTGATTCCTTGCTTAGGATCTTCAAAGTTTATCTTAGATTTGCCTGACACGCGTTTGCTGCATCAGATATCTGGTTAATGTGTGCCACAAGCGAAATTCTCGGCATAATCCTCACTCTAAGATCCTTCTCCTCGAGTAAGGTTTGCAGTTTTGTTCACTGAGTCTGTACTCAGTTTGCGATCTATACCCATCCACAATCTACAAAACTTTGCACTTTCTTGTCAAATCAGACTTCAAATGAGCCTATCCAGCTTCATTTGCAGTCTTTCCTGGTTTTCGCCTGTTTGTATTTTTCTCATTTCACATCTGTAAACAAGAATATCACTGACTCCATCGTTTCCGTCATGCCATTTATGTACACAAAAAATTAGCATCGGTCCTAGTATTGTTCCTTGTGGAACCCCTACTCGTCACACGAGTCCAGTTTGACACCTCTTCCTGAACAATCATAGTTTTCTTCCTGTAGAGTATTAATTCATTCATTGTAATACATTCCCTGTTATTCCTACCTTCTCTAGATTTTGTCCCAACCTCTTCTGCAGTAGTGTTAAAAATTTAGTGCACATTCTTTTACACATCTTCCCATCCCTCTATCCTGCCTCACTTCTGTTCCCGTGTCGTAGAATTCTAGTAGGACTGAAAAACAGGATTTACATGCTCTGAAGCCGTGCTGGTTATTTATGAACCCACCCCTTTCTAGGCGCTCTACTACTATTCTGCAGTAATCCTCTCCATAACCTTACCTGGCATGTCAGTGACACTGGTCTGTAGCTTAATATTTGTTTGTCCCCTTCAATATTGGAACTACATTTACTGTCTTCTACAACTTTGGCAGTTGCCCTGTTTCTCTTGATTTGTTGAAGATTGTGGCTAGCGGTTCACGCAGTGCTTTGCCCTCTCTCTCCCCCCTCCTCTCTCTCTCTCTCTCTCTCTCCCCTCCTCTCTCTCTCTCTCCCCTCCTCTCTCTCTCTCTCTCTCTCCCCTCCTCTCTCTCTCTCTCTCTCGCCCCTCCTCTCTCTCTCTCTCTCTCTCTCTCTCTCTCTCTCTCTCCTGGACCCTCAGAGATATTGTCTGGTCCCATTGTTTTCGAAGTATCTAGCTCACCTCTTCTCCCATCGTATGTATTGTGTCCAGCACTAGCTGGTGCACTCTAGCTCTTGGACTCTTGTATCGTCCAAGGATACCTCCTTAAATTTCTTGCTGAGCTCCTCGCACACTTTCTAATCATTCCTAGTGAGCTATTCCTTCCTTCTTCAGCCTGATTACCTAGTCCTTTACTGTTGTCTTCCACCTGATGTGGCCGTATAGCAACCTGGGGTCAGATTTGGTTTTAGATGCTTTGTTATTCTCAAATTGTCGGTGAGCCCCTCTTACTCCCAGGTACTGAAACGATATACCACGGAATCCGCTGAATTCAAGATTGTGACGACAAGAAGACTGAGAGACAGTCCCTCTTTCACCACTAGGTACACAAGCTAACCCTTCCTCCACAGCCCTCCACACCCACCATAAACACAGGTGGCTAGTAACTCAGTGCTAAAAGCATTTATTTCACCACTGTAATACATGGGTTAGTTTCCCAAGCCCAGTGATGTCCTTGCCCACCTAGCAATAAGCTGAGGTACGTGTATGTTAGCCGACTGTTGTCAGTGACATCAAAAGCAATATTGTCATGTCACTATGGGTGTTTAACATGAAGTATTTAAAGAGGGGTTGTAATATAAATTAATTCTAGGGTATCTGTGAGAGGTGTGGGGTTAAAAGATAAAGAATCTAATTCAAAGCGGGAGTAATCACAGTCGCTTTTTCTTTTGTGCCAATAACACAGTTCTTCTGGAAAATTCTGGAGAGAGGATGCAAAGGTTAGACGAATTTAGAAAACTGTGTAAAAGGATGAAATTAAAATTAAACATGAAAAAAGCAAGGTAGCAAGATGATGAGAGTATCCAAAACAAAAAAAAAAAGTAGCGAAAGACTGGATATCAGATTGGAAGGAGGGAGTATGGAGGAAGTGACTGTGTTTAGATATTTGGGAGTGAACTTGCCAGTAGACGGATCTGAAGGTAAAAAGGTGGGTGGTACATTGAGGCATTTGTGGAGACAAAGAACATTATCCATGAAGGTAAAGAGAATAATGTACCAGAGAATAGTAGTACTAACACTCGTATATGGGTGTGAAGCTTGAGTTTTAAACGTTGCAGCTAAAGGAGACTGGATGCAGTGGAGATGTGGTGACTCAGGGCAATGTGTAGGGTGAATACTAGGCAGAGAATTTGTAGTTTGAAGAATAAAAGGTGCGGGGTTACCAAAAGTATTATTCAGAGGGGAAATGAGAGGTCGATGCGGTTTGGACGTGTAGAGTGGAAGGAGCGAAATAGTATGACTACGAGCGTGGATAAATCTGGGGTGGAGGGAAGGAGGGGTAGGTGTCATAGGAAAGGTTGGAAGGAAGGATGTTTTGTGTACGAGGGGCTCGACCATGCAACAGGCTTATGTGAGTGTGTTAGGTAGGAGTGAAGGCAAGTGGATTTTATGATTTGATGAGCTGTTGTAGTGTCTGCTAGGTAACATTTAAGAAGGGATTCTGAGAAACTAGTTAACTGGACTCGAGTCCCAGAGGTGGAAAGTACAGTGCTTGCACTCAAAAGGAGGGGTGGAGATGTGGAAGGTCATTCAAGCTGTAATGTTAGGAAGCATCTCTCTGAGAGAGCACGACAGCCCATCCTCCAGCATGAACAGCGGACATGGGGATCAAATGAAATTAAAGTTGCAGGAGTAAGACAATGTCTCTCTGAAGCTGAGAAAGATCCGAGATAAAGTGCTACACACAAAGCTGATAGACAGTGGCTACTGCACGAACTCTAGTACAGTTTTCTTGACCATGGCACAGCTGACCCA
This sequence comes from Cherax quadricarinatus, assembly GCF_038502225.1. Classification (NCBI taxonomy): domain Eukaryota; kingdom Metazoa; phylum Arthropoda; class Malacostraca; order Decapoda; family Parastacidae; genus Cherax; species Cherax quadricarinatus. The sequence continues at coordinate 20,081,023 of NC_091352.1, read as the reverse complement.
AACACACGTGTTTCCCTTAACTGAAAAATGATGTACTGTGTTTTTTCCGTGTCTCCTGACGCGGGTCTTAGAGGATGACCTACTAAATGATCAAGTCTCCGCTGCTCTGCTGCATCTAAGGTCTTCATCCCATTTAGAAAAAATAGCATAATAGATTCCTAAGATTGACTGAGAGAAACGAAAACAGAGAGCAATCACTCAGAACTGATAGGCAAAATGACACGAGTGTAACTAGTGTGACATTTTGTTGTGGCAACGTTTCGCTCTCCAAGAGCTATGTCAAGCCGTTACCTAGAGAGCGTAACGTTGCCACAATAAAATGTCACACTAGTTGCATGTGTGTCCTTTTACCTGACATATTGTCAGTAATTCTACCAACATTATTACAGACAGAAGTGACGCTTCACACCATCAGTGTTGAACTCTTTCATATTCACTATATACAAAAACAAGCTTATTGAGAGTGAGCAAATAGCGATATAAGTAAGTTCTTTAACCATAAAAAGGCGGAGAAGCAAATCGGAGGAAAACTGTCAGATAATGTTCAATACGATGGACAGAGAAGTTAGATGTAGTTCAATTCTGTGGTCGGAAAAAGTTGGTCTAGTTCAATGCTCTGATAGGGAAACTGTCTGCTGACGTCCATTAAGGTGGGCGGACAGGAGACAGATGAAAAGTTTAGCGATTAGATTTTAGATTTTCCCACAGAAGTGGCCAGTTTAAACATATCCATCCTGTGGAGGGTAGCGCAAGAGCATATAGATACACAAAGGCCTGGGAACTAGGCCCCAAAAAGGGTTTACAAGAATACACCTGGATTTATATCTACAGTTCACTTATCCGTTACAAACACATTTAGGAAATTTCCTTAATATGCCTGGTATCTTATTTTCATTATAAAGATACCTTGACATGTCACACAGGTTATTATACTGTCTCTATATTCCTCGATAAGTGAACAATTAAGCACATAAGATAATGACCAGAGGGCTGGCCACATACTTTGCATTTGGTTCAATCATCTGTCAAACTTCCAGAAGTACTTGTAACTAAGCCTAAGCCTTGTATTTGAGATAGACCTACCCAGTAGGTTTGCTACACTGTCTTTCAATAATTACATTATTGCTTCTGCTAGTGGACACAGCCTCTTCAGTCAAGATTTTTTCCGCCTCACTTGACAGTATATTTTTCCATTCTGATGTTCCAGCTTCACGTTGTCCCAGACCATGGAGCAGAACTCTTTTCCAGGCTGAGGGACTGACTACCTCAAAACTACGTCTTCGTGGGTGTAGAGTGATTACATCGTCTTTATATATCTACTATTTCTGTTGTCGTCTTTGTATTCAAGTGAAAAAGGCTATAGTGTATGCGAAACGTTTCGGAATAGAGATACCCAACTGTTGCAAGTGTGACTTATTCATCGGCTTCTTCAGTCAAATGCAAAGAAGGGCAATGGAAGGTGAGAAATTTGAGCTAATCAGTCCCTCAGCCTGGAGTGGATGTGTTCAGTCCGTCAGTCTTGATAAAATACAGGATTCTGCAAACAGCATTCTGCAAACTGATGAGGCGAAGCAGTGGTAGGTGGCGTCATCAGTG
>NC_091352.1:20029427-20074427 GCF_038502225.1 Cherax quadricarinatus | reverse complement strand
TGATTCACCTCATCTTTCATAGACCCATCCGCTGACACGTCCACTCCCAAATATCTGAATACGTTCACCTCCTCCATACTCTCTCCCTCCAATCTGATATTCAATCTTTCATCACCTAATCTTTTTGTTATCCTCATAACCTTACTCTTTCCTGTATTCACCTTTAATTTTCTTCTTTTGCACACCCTACCAAATTCATCCACCAATCTCTGCAACTTCTCTTCAGAATCTCCCAAGAGCACAGTGTCATCGGCAAAGAGCAGCTGTGACAACTCCCACTTTGTGTGTGATTCTTTATCTTTTAACTCCACGCCTCTTGCCAAGACCCTCGCATTTACTTCTCTTACAACCCCATCTATAAATATATTAAACAACCACGGTGACATCACACATCCTTGTCTAAGGCCTACTTTTACTGGGAAAAAATTTCCCTCTTTCCTACATACTCTAACTTGAGCCTCACTATCCTCGTAAAAACTCTTCACTGCTTTCAGTAACCTACCTCCTACACCATACACTTGCAACATCTGCCACATTGCCCCCCTATCCACCCTGTCATACGCCTTTTCCAAATCCATAAATGCCACAAAGACCTCTTTAGCCTTATCTAAATACTGTTCACTTATATGTTTCACTGTAAACACCTGGTCCACACACCCCCTACCTTTCCTAAAGCCTCCTTGTTCATCTGCTATCCTATTCTCCGTCTTACTCTTAATTCTTTCAATTATAACTCTACCATACACTTTACCAGGTACACTCAACAGACTTATCCCCCTATAATTTTTGCACTCTCTTTTATCCCCTTTGCCTTTATACAAAGGAACTATGCATGCTCTCTGCCAATCCCTAGGTACCTTACCCTCTTCCATACATTTATTAAATAATTGCACCAACCACTCCAAAACTATATCCCCACCTGCTTTTAACATTTCTATCTTTATCCCATCAATCCCGGCTGCCTTACCCCCTTTCATTTTACCTACTGCCTCACGAACTTCCCCCACACTCACAACTGGCTCTTCCTCACTCCTACAAGATGTTATTCCTCCTTGCCCTATACACGAAATCACAGCTTCCCTATCTTCATCAACATTTAACAATTCCTCAAAATATTCCTTCCATCTTCCCAATACCTCTACCTCTCCATTTAATAACTCTCCTCTCCTATTTTTAACTGACAAATCCATTTGTTCTCTAGGCTTTCTTAACTTGTTAATCTCACTCCAAAACTTTTTCTTATTTTCAACAAAATTTGTTGATAACATCTCACCCACTCTCTCATTTGCTCTCTTTTTACATTGCTTCACCACTCTCTTAACTTCTCTCTTTTTCTCCATATACTCTTCCCTCCTTGCATCACTTCTACTTTGTAAAAACTTCTCATATGCTAACTTTTTCTCCCTTACTACTCTCTTTACATCATCATTCCACCAATCGCTCCTCTTCCCTCCTGCACCCACTTTCCTGTAACCACAAACTTCTGCTGAACACTCTAACACTACATTTTTAAACCTACCCCATACCTCTTCGACCCCATTGCCTATGCTCTCATTAGCCCATCTATCCTCCAATAGCTGTTTATATCTTACCCTAACTGCCTCCTCTTTTAGTTTATAAACCTTCACCTCTCTCTTCCCTGATGCTTCTATTCTCCTTGTATCCCATCTACCTTTTACTCTCAGTGTAGCTACAACTAGAAAGTGATCTGATATATCTGTGGCCCCTCTATAAACATGTACATCCTGAAGTCTACTCAACAGTCTTTTATCTACCAATACATAATCCAACAAACTACTGTCATTTCGCCCTACATCATATCGTGTATACTTATTTATCCTCTTTTTCTTAAAATATGTATTACCTATAACTAAACCCCTTTCTATACAAAGTTCAATCAAAGGGCTCCCATTATCATTTACACCTGGCACCCCAAACTTACCTACCACACCCTCTCTAAAAGTTTCTCCTACTTTAGCATTCAAGTCCCCTACCACAATTACTCTCTCACTTGGTTCAAAGGCTCCTATACATTCACTTAACATCTCCCAAAATCTCTCTCTCTCCTCTGCATTCCTCTCTTCTCCAGGTGCATACACGCTTATTATGACCCACTTCTCGCATCCAACCTTTACTTTAATCCACATAATTCTTGAATTTACACATTCATATTCTCTTTTCTCCTTCCATAACTGATCATTTAACATTACTGCTACCCCTTCCTTTGCTCTAACTCTCTCAGATACTCCAGATTTAATCCCATTTATTTCCCCCCACTGAAACTCTCCTACCCCCTTCAGCTTTGTTTCGCTTAGGGCCAGGACATCCAACTTCTTTTCATTCATAACATCAGCAATCATCTGTTTCTTGTCATCCGCACTACATCCACGCACATTTAAGCAACCCAGTTTTATAAAGTTTTTCTTCTTCTCTTTTTTAGTAATTGTGTACAGGAGAAGGGGTTACTAGCCCATTGCTCCCGGCATTTTAGTCGCCTCATACGACACGCATGGCTTACGGAGGAAAGATTCTTTTCCACTTCCCCATGGACAATAGAAGAAATAAAAAAGAACAAGAGCTATTTAGAAAAAGGAGAAAAACCTAGATGTATGTATATATATATATGCATGTGCGTGTCTGTGAAGTGTGACCAAAGTGTAAGTAGGAGTAGCAAGATATCCCTGTTATCTTAGCGTGTTTATGAGACAGAAAAAGAAACCAGCAATCCTACCATCATGCAAAACAGTTACAGGTTTTTGTTTCACAGTCATCTGGCAGGACGGTAGTACTTCCCTGGGTGGTTGCTGTCTACCAACCTACTACCTATACTTATACTGAGTTATCCACTGCAATATTTTGTTGAGAATTCACTGAAAGCAGGTGGATGGATAAATGAAAAATGAGCAGATAAAAATGGGAATAAGGAACCTCCTGTGATCTAAAACATTCAATAGGAAAGAATCAGATACAATAACTGGCAAACAAAAACTTACTACGTAACATGGTGTAACTTTTAGATCGGTAAATTCTTCGATATCCATTTTTATTCAGTAACTACGATAATAACAGTTTTGACATTAACAGACGTGTTCCTCGTGAGTGACTAGGATAAAGCCAAATTTAACCAGAGTAAATGATCAATTCTTGCAATGGTTCAAAACTTTTCTGAGTAAACCAAAAAATATCAGTAATGACATTAGAAAGATGTTCTTGTCTTGATCCCACAAGACTCGGCACTTAAAAACAGGGTTAAGTAGGGTTAGAACCCATGGCAAGTGTGTCGTAAAACTCCAGGCCAGTTAAGCCTCGCTGGCTCGGCACTTACCTTTATAATTACTGCAATTTCTATATATTACTTGCTGGAAAGATGTAACAATTGACATTTTTTTTTAAGGTGAAAAATTGTCTTAAACAAGATATGGCATCAAAATAAAGATTTAGGAACGCTAAGCAAGTAGTGATCAATTACCGAATAATAATAATATTATTATTATTACGGGAGCGAGAAAACCGCAAGGGTCACAGAGGCAAATTGTTGCAGTCTTAAAAAAGAGATAAACGTTATATAACTAAAAAAAATGATAACTTTTGAAGTGATAGTTGGAAGGTGGACTGGCAAACTTCAAAAGTCGTATCAAACACGTAGCTGAAGATCAAGGGGAAACGCTAAACCCTTGGGGATCATACAGCCCACTTGGAATGGGATTCGATCAGATCTGATCCCAGAAATGAAAGTTAAACAGTGGCCAGATACAGTGTTACACGCTATGAACTGCTCGTAGTTATTTAGCGTGACTGGTACACAGTCGTACAAGATGGCCAGAACTCGCCTCATGGAGGTGGCTGCTCACAGAGTTCCTTTAACAGATGTAGATAACATGTTGAACCAAACACTGACATACGCTTGGACAAGATTAACATATGTAGTGCGATATGTTAATATGATGTGTGTGGTGGGTCGCTAGTATGTTGTGTGTGTGGTGGGTCGCTAGAATGTTAATATGATGTGTGTGGTGGGTCGCTAGTATGTTAATATGATGTGTGTGGTGGGTCGCTAGTATGTTATGATGCGTGCAGTGGGTCGCTAGTATGTTATGATGTGTGTGGTGGGTCGCTAGTATGTTAATATGATGTGTGCAGTGGGTCGCTAGTATGTTATGTGTGTAGTGGGTCGCTAGTATGTTGTGTGTGGTGGGTCGCTAGTATGTTATGATGTGTGTGGTGGGTCGCTAGTATGTTGTGTGTGTGGTGGGTCGCTAGTATGTTGTGTGTGTGGTGGGTCGCTAGTATGTTGTGTGTGGTGGGTCGCTAGTATGTTGTGTGTGTGGTGGGTCGCTAGTATGTTCTCTAGTGTGGACACCATTAATGAAACATTGATCAAATATAAACACTTCAAAAATATTAAAATGGATCTTTAAATGCAAAAACAAATCATTTACAAAGACACTGGGGACATACTCATTGGTGAATTTGAACAAAAAAAAAGTGAGAAAATAGTTAGACAATTTGACTCAAGAAATCGTAATGACACGATTGCAAACAAACCATACCCCCGGCCGGGATTGAACCCGCGGTCATAGTCTCAAAACTCCAGCCCGTCGCGTTAGCTAACGCGACGGGCTGGAGTTTTGAGACTCTATGACCGCGGGTTCAATCCCGGCCGGGGGTATGGTTAGTTAGACAATTTCTTAGCGCTATTAGCAAAGACCAAAAGACTAAAAACAAGGAGGGGGCGCATTTGACAGATGCGAGAAGAGCAGAGGATAAAGAATAATAGAAAACTTATTTGTAATTCAATTCAATTCAATTCAAAGTTTATTCTCTATAAAGATTACAATGTTGAATTTACAGAATTTGGTTGTTGTGTGGTTTACATGTAGTTAAATAATGATTACAGAGTGTACCACTAGAACGCCTAGCATGGCTAGGCATTTCGGGCAGACTTAGTTTAATTTTTTATTTTAAAATATTACAAATTATGAGGTAAGTTGGTATTATGGCTAAGTGACTAAATACTAGTTTGTGAGTTTAGCAATGTGAATGCTTTTGTTTTGGCACAGTACATAGTTTCAGTATTGGAGTATCATAGGATTCATTATTTTAAGATTGAGATTAATATTTCTGTTTATGGTCAAATGAGTGAGTATAAGTGTGAACCACCAGGTGGTATTCGTGTAGTTAGTTGACGGGGTGTATCAGGGAGATAAGATGTTTTCTAATGGTAGTTTTGAAGGTGATGAATGTGTCTGCAGTTCTAGAGTTCTCAGGTAGGGTGTTCCAGATTTTAGGGCCTTTGACATACATTGAATTTTTGTAAAGGTTTAGTCGGACATGGGGAATGTCGTAGAGATGTTTGTGTCTGGTGTTATGCCTGTGGGTTCTGTCACAACTATCAAGAAAGCGTTTTAGGTCAAGGTTGATATTGGAGTTTAAGGTCCTGTAGATGTAGATTGCACAGTAGTAAGTGTGGATGTACTGAACAGGGAGTAAGTTTAGATCTATGAAGAGTGGGGGGGGGGTGTTGCCAGGGATGGGATTTAGTGATTATTCTTACTGCAGCTTTTTGTTGGGTTATTATTGGCTTTAGGAGTGTTGCTGCAGTTGATCCCCAAGCACAAATAGCATAGGTGAGGTATGGATAAATAAGTGAGTGGTATAATGTGAGAAGGGCATTTTGCGGCACGTAGTATCGTATCTTGGAGAGGATCCCAACTGTTTTGGATACTTTTTTGGTTATGTGTTGGATATGGGTGCTGAAATTCGGGTTGTTGTCAAGGTATAGGCCTAGGAATCTGCCCTCATTATGTCTGGTAATTAGAGTGTTGTCGATCTTAATGTTAATTTGTGCATCTCCTGCTCTGCTACTAAACATAATATAGTAGGTTTTGTCAGTGTTAAGCGTAAGTTTATTGGCTGTCATCCAAGTCGATATTTTGATCAGCTCCTCGTTAACAATGGTGTTGAGGGTGGCAAGATTAGAGAAGGGCTGAGATCCAAACTGTGTTATTTTAAAACCACTTTCAACTTTAAAAAGTTGTCAAAATTAAGTAACGATCGCGGGATACCACGATCGTTACTGTTTCTGTAACTCCACTCGAAAACTGATAAACACTAATTGATAATCTCCCACTTATGAACATACTGGCTGAAACAGCGCCGTTCTCTTAGGGAGGATATGATCGAGGTGTATAAATGGAAAACAGGAATAAATAAAGGGGATGTAAATAGCGTGCTGAAAATTTCCAGCCAAGACAGGACTCGCAGCAATGGTTTCAAGTTGGAAAAATTCAGATTCAGGAAGGATATAGGAAAGCAGTGGTTTGGTAATAGAGTTGTGGATGAGTGGAACAAACTCCCGAGTACAGTTATTGAGGCTAAAACGTTGTTTTGTTTTAAAAATAGGTTAGATAAATACATGAGTGGGTGTGAGTTGGACCTGACTAGTTTGTGCTGCTTGGTCTGGTGCAGTGCTCCTTCCTTGAGTGGAGGTGACCAGACTGGGTGGGTCATTGGGCTAATCCGGGGGGACACATGGACCTGCTCCGCATGGGTCAGTATGCCTGTTGCAGTGTTACTTCATTCTTATGTTCTTAAGAATATCTGGGGGAGGACACCTGAGGACCTGGGGAGAGAGACTCGTATATTTACGTTAAACAATACGTTTGCTGAGGCGAGCGGTATATTATTACATGTATTTAGAAAGTGGAGGGGGTAATTACTTTTTATGTAACTCGAGGGACAATAGAAGCTAAAAATATATATATAACAGCAGCAGTCTTGCGCCTTCCTTATGTATGTATTGACTTCCGATGTTACGTGAGAGTGGTAAGCACGATAGTTTTGTTATTACTCTTGTTATACTTCCTGACGTAGTTGTGAGGACAGGTTGGTAACTCTGTCTGTTGGTGGACACAACAATATAACTAGTCTCGTGGCGTCCTGCCTTTTTGTATTTACTGTGTTAATAATTCTTTCTTTTTTTCTAGTGTATGACGCTTCTTGGGGTCACATTCCTGCCAGGTAACACTGTGTGAAGATATACTTTAGTGACCCTTTGTAACACACTTGTTCGTGATTTATTGTCATTGTTGGCGCTTTATGACCCATACAGGATTAGTGTTTTTTTTTTTTTTTTTTTTTTTTTTTTTTTGTGTGTGTGTGTGTGTGTGAATGTAATAAAAATAATCTGTTGTTTTCCATATCAGTTTTATCGTATTTAACGAGTTTGTGGCTGTCATATCTTATTTTTTATGTGCCACTGAGAACATTTCAAGTATCGGTTTCTCTTAGTAATTTACATGTCTTACCATTGAAATTAAATTTCTAACATGACTAACCTTTGTTTCGTATTTGATACATTTGTGTGCAGATGTAACACAACATTACAGCTGCATGTTCCAATTTTTATGTAGCTTATAATTATCCGTTTGAAGGATTCTAATCTATTCAAGTTTGTGGGAAAAGCGGGTCAGCACAAACTCTAGCTCATGTCCACACCGCTTAACTTTCAATTGACTGAAGACTCGTTATTTGTGAAGGGTTAAATCCGTGTGGGAAAGTCAAAACAAGTATTGTTGAAGCTCGATCCTCCGTCCACTAGACTGACGTACCACTCGTGGACTTGAATTGATTTCCAACTTATTTTAATCAGGAGAGAGCGCTAGACCCGTAGTGGTCCTACAGCTCCTGAGGAATGAAAAGCATTCATATTCGATCAAAGAAGGGGAGGATAAGTACAGTTCCATGGATCGAAAGCCCCTCACCGATGCCCATGGCACCTCCCTTGAGGGGACTGAGCCCCCCTAGTTCTCATTGTATCGAGTCAGCTTACACTGTTCTGTTGTCACCTTATTTCTGTGATGTTAATGGTTTAGAAAACCGACAAGTTGAAGAATAAAATACTTGTGCCATTTCAGTCCACGGACTGAACACCGACTCCAGGCTGAGGGACTGATTACCTCAAACTCTCTCCTCATCTTCCACCATTCTTCTCTGTATTGGACTGAAGAAGCCACTGGCTGACGAAACGTTTCCTCAAAGATTCTCAAATGTTGCACAAGTGTCTTATTCGTCACTTTTTCATTTTTTTTCGTTTCGTAAAAACAAAAATAAGTTTTAACTGTTTCATTCTTACTGTTTTTCTTCTCCCATTTGAATATAATTATTCCTATTTCCTACGCTTGTTTCTCTCTTATTTTGTTGTTTAGTCTCCATCTTTTTTCGCAGTTCTCCTGACGCTGAGTTCTTCCTCTTTGCACTGTAGGTTAAGCAATGGTTTCTCCCACTGTGGAAATAACTTCTTTCTCGACCCTATGGATTTTTGTTTGAGAACTACACCATTTTTCAAGAACTTTGTTATCCACACTCGGCATCAAAATCGTTTTAATCCATTATGACATATTTTCCTATATTTCAATTTTTGGAATCTCCATCGTTATGTTTTTCTTTTTTTTTTTTTTTTTTTTTTTTTTACTTTCAGAAAGTTGAACAGGAAAGTACAATATTCTCTGCTCTCACGACGTCTCTTAATTCAAACTTATTTCTGCCTGAATCTCTGGTAAACAAAACTATCTTTGTTTTGTTCATTTCTTGTAGTGTTGTGAAGGTAGCCTCGCGTCTTCTGTCTTCTTCCAGGAACAAGTCTTCCTCATTCTTACCTGGAATCTACCTGGAGGGTGTTCCGGGGGTCAACGCCCCAGCGGCCCGGCCTCCCGGGGGATCTAGGGTTGATTAACCAGGCTGTTATTCCTGGCTGCACGTAGGCCAACGTAGGAACCACTAATCATCCCTTTAACTAAATTACCAGACAATCTTTTTTTTTTTTTTTTAATTTCTAAATCAACTTTGACTGAGTGAGAATTTCACGCTGGTGCTGCGCACTCAGTGATTGGTCTCTTATGAAGTGAAGAGTTTTTTTAATGTGTCTTTAACTAGGCATCTCAGTGTTATAATATTCCCAAGCTTAGCACGAGTTACTGATGATGTTGTGTACTCGCCTATCTGTGGTTACAGGGGTCTGATTCTCGGATCCTGGCCCAGCCTCATAACTTGCTACTCTTCAAATTCTCTTTGGCCCTATCGTACCTGCTCTTAAAACGATGTATGGAGCCTGCCGACCACACTTGAGACTGAGGAAATACTCTTTAACATCCCTGTCTTCGAATTCAAGTTTCTCTTTGTAAGACGTGTGGGGGCGAGTGTGTGGGGTCAGTGTGTGAGGGGGAAACGTGTTTGGTTACCGTGGGAGTGGGTGAGCATGAATTGGGGTGATGGATGTGGGAAAATATGGAGTGATGGGTGTGGGGGACCATGGGGTGATATCAGGGTGTGGGGAAGACGTGCCTAGGTGAGGTAGGTGGGTAGTATAACACTGACCAAGTCATAATACGAGCAACATGTTGTGGTGTCAGGAAGGTGGTCGGTCTCTCACTCTTCACGTCTCGCCAGAGGTCCAAACAGAAGAGCACAAGTGAGGTAGAGGAGAGAGAGTGTGCTTGGTGAGATGAAACTGAGGTAGCTCCACCACACTAGTGCTCTCTTCTACTAGGTGAAGTATCATAAGTAAGTAAGTAAGTTTATTCAGGTATACACAAATACAGTTACATAGAATTATCATACATAGCAGCATATGTGTAGAGAACCTAGGATAACCCAAAAAAGTCAGACAGAGTGACTTATTTCCTCTTATTTTTCCTCTCACAGACAACCTTTGACTGTTGTAATGGCAGTTAAATGTGAAAACAAGCAAATGGGGGATTGTTAAATGCTTCTTAAACGGTCAGAACTTTTCGTCGCCTGTATCTTGCATTTATTTTTTCCGTTTTGGCCTGTAATAGTTGGTTAATATTTTATAGATACAGGAGAACCTAACTTAACAGACAAATTTACTAAAAATTTTGTGAGAAAACTCACATACATTTTTTACGAGAGATAGAAGGATGGGTTGGATCTTCAAAGATCATAGGACTATATATTAATCTTCCATTATCATCAGATAAAAATAATCTTGTTCTAACTCTTTCTAAAGTTCCTAATTGTGAAGTTAACCACCCTCAGCCACTTTTTAAATGATTCCTTTCGGCCTCTTTTTATGGTTTACCATATCAGAATTTTTTGTATTAATGTCAGGTTCACAGATACTGAAGGACATTAATGCAACAGACACGAATTCAGAAACGGTTAAGAAACAAATGTTTATTGATATATAATTAAATTTCGAGTCAAAGAAAATATCACAAGTTAGATCACCTGTAAAGCAGGCAATCAAGCTTTAAGAATCACTAAGCACCTCTTGAAATATAAAGACGAAAAATTACCACTTAGCTTTACTAATCCCATACAACAGTTCGCTATAAAGCTGCACGTCACCTTTTCACCACCAACTGGTATACAATACCCACTGATGGATGAGCAAGACATGTATGTACCCGTTGAGTATGTCGGGTATCTATTGTCGACACTAGATACCCAGCAGTTTTGCATGTTCAACACAGGATGATAAAAATATTCCTTGAATTAAGTATATCTTACATACCAGAGCAGGTTGAGTACTTCGGCAAGACACGGCAGAAAGAGCCTCGGAAACGTAAAATATGTAACAACTTGACACCTAAAGCTCAGACAACTTTTCAAGATTTTGAATGTGAATCGTACGAGAGACTATAACGTAAACCATAATAAAACAGACAACGGGGAATAAACGCTGAAACTATACTTGAAGAATACCTGGAGAGGGTGTCGGGGGTCAACGCCCCTGAGACCAGGCCTCGTGGTGGATCAGGGTCTGATTAACCAGGCTGTTACTGCTGGCCGCACGCAAACTGATGTACGAACCACAGCCCGGCTGGTCAGGTACTGACTTTAGGTGCCTGTCCAGTGCCTTCTTAAAGACAGCCAGGGGTCTATTGGTAATCCTCCTTATGTATCCTGGGAGGCAGTTGAACAGTCTTGGGCCCCTGACACTTATTGTGCTGTCTCTCAGTGTACTCCTGTCTCCCCTGCTTTTTATTGGGTGAATGTTGCATCTCCTGCCAAGTCTTTTGCTTTCATATGTAGTGATTTTCGTGTGTAAGTTTGGTACTAATCTCTCTAGGATTTTCCAAGTGTATATTATCATGTATCTCTTTCACCTGCGTTCCAGGCAATACAAATCAATGGACTTCAACCGTTCCCAGCAATTTAAGTGCCTTATCGTACTTATGTGTGTAGTGAAAGTTCTTTGTATACTCTAAAGGTAAGCAATTTCACCTGCCTTGAAAGGGGCAGTTAGTGTACAACAGTATTCCAGCCTAGAGAGAACAAGCGATTTGAAGAGAATAATAATGGGCTTGGCGTCCCTAGTTTTGAAAGTTCTCATTATCCATCCTATCATTTTCCTAGCAGATGCGGTAGATACATTGTTGTGGTCTTTGAAGGCGAGATCCTCTGACAGTATCACTCCCAGGTCCTTCACATTATTTTTTCGCTCTATTGCATGGTTTGAATTTGTTGGATACCCTGATGCAGTTTTAATTTCCTCAAATTTTCCATATCTGAGTAGTTGAAAATTCTCTTCATTGAACTTCATATTGTTTTGAGTGTCCCATTTGAAGATTTGGTTTATGTCCGCTTGGAGTCTTGCGGTGTCTTCGATGGAGGTTACTGTCATGGCAATCCGGGTGTCATCCGCAATGGAAGGCACTGAGCTAAGGCTTACATCTCTGTCTGTGTCAGATATGAGGATGACGAATAGGATGGGAGCGAGTACTGTGCTTTATGGAACAGAGCTTTTAACTGCAGCTTCCTCGGACTTTACCCTGTTTACTATTACTCTGTTCTGTTTGTCAGGAAGTTACAGATCCATCTACCAACTTTTCCTGTTATTCCTTTATCACGCACTTTGTGCGCTGTTACACTAGGGTCACATTTGTCGAAGGCTTTTGCAAAGTCTGTGTATACTGCATCTGCATATTGCTTATCCTCTATAGCATCCAGGACCTTGTCATAGTGGTCAAGTAGCTGGGACAAGCAGGAGCGACCTGCTCTAAACCCGTGTTGCCCTGGGTTGTGTAAGTGATGGGTATCTAGGTGGTTGGCGATCTTGCTTCTTAGAACCCTCTCAAAGATTTTTATGATATGGGATGTTAGTGCAATCTGTCTGTAGTTCTTTACAATTGCTTTACTGCCACCTTTATAGAGTGGGGATATGTCTGTTGTTTTCAGGGAGTGTGGGAAGACCCTTGTGTCCAAGCTCCCTCTCCATAGAATGCTGAAGGCACGTGACAGAGGCTTCTTGCAGTTCTTGATGAACACGGAGTTCCATGAGTCGCATGAGACGCATTGTAACAGGAATGTGAGCAACAGTATTAGCAGTGTAGGGAACTTGTTAATTTTCAAGAGCAACATCTTCAGCGTTATCAAAAATATATCGTAGATTCGTAATTGTAAAATATAGTTTATAAAAATTCATGGAACAAATACGATTCGAACTCATGGCAAGTGATGTAAAATTAATAGGTTTGTGCTCCAATAACTACACCAAGTCAGCCTAATAAGACTCGTCTACGTATCTTTCTACACATTAGGAAGATGAGTACGGGCCCACCGTGACCACACATACGAGTTTTACAAGTGACTTGCATACCAACGCAGCTGTGGCAAGATCTAGCTCAAGTCCCTGAATAGACGTTATCAGTGTCTCCACAAATTGCAATAACTAGACTGGAAAAAGCACTTAGGCGTATCAAGCCAGTCGTAAAATTGATAAATGAGTGTTGTAACCTCTGCACCATGCCGGAAGAATAAGCGACTTTATCTAGACTTTATCACAGCAATGCTGTTGTCAAATTCTATTGTAAAACCTGCATTTCTGGTCACTGATGACCTCTGATGGTCTTATTAGTTCTTAGTACTTTTCAATTGATGGTATTTTATATGAGAGCAATTGACAAAATACCCGCACTGGAAGCCTCTTCCATGTATGTATTATTGATGAATTGTTCCAGCCACTCTTTTGTGTTTTTTTATTATAAATATGGGATTTTGCAAATATAATATATTCCCTGCTTTCTCGAGATACAGGTGGAGATATTTTGCGTCTTTCACCTTACTCAAACGTAATGTTGAGGTCTTCCCGGAGTGTAAGTGAAGCAAGGTACACCTAGCGGGTGTGTAGTGCGCACCGCCAGGGCGTCGGTAAGGCGCTGCCGACAAGCAGCTTTAAGGAATATTGCGGCGGGAAGAGAGGGAACACTATCTGTTTATCTTCCTGGGTGAAGAACTTTTTTTTTTTTTTTCAAGCCTCTTTGTGTGGTTTTCCTGTTTTTCTTGTGTTATTTTAAAGGCCATCCCAGTTTTGTGCTGAGAAATATTTGTTTTTTTCTTGAATTCCTCGTGAAGTTTGTTTTCCGCTACAAGAAAAAAAGTCTCGCACCTTAATTAAACTTCACTGTTTTTCTCTTAAAATTGTCTATTTTATATGAAACCTTCCTTACCCTTGCATTAAGTCTTTTTTTTTTTTTCTTGAGTGGCGTGAACCTTCCGCTCTCCGAACCAACCTTCCTGATTCCAGTCTATTATGCTGTCATTTTTTCCACGTCTGTGAAACACTTTTTTTTTCTATACTGCATGGATGCAGAGCGTTCTTCCTCGCTGTATTTTTATATTCATTATGAAAAGCTAAATTCATTACGGGTTATACAGAACCCAGGGAATGGCTGGTAATCAGCTTTGATCAAAGAAAAGGAGCTCCAAGTCCTTCTATCAGAAGCCTCTCACCAACATCAAGAGTCTCAGTTCACCTCTAACACACCTTTGAAGGTTTTATGCTGTAACTCCTAAGATTTTTATCTCGTGACAAGGTTTCCTCTTCCACCTCACCTCTTCATTAGGAAGACTTCCTACTGTCTTCATTTTGTGCTAAGCCTTCCTTCTGTAAAAATTAAATTTCGTTGTTGTTGTTGTTGTTGGTTAAGGCAACTACAATATGAGCTCTGTTGAACTCTACTTCTTGGATTCCTGTTTTGAAATATTACCCAACCTTGGGCGTGTAGAGATGGGAACAATTGTTCTCCCAGAGAAAGGAAAGCTGGACCTCGCTGCCGTAACCGCAGAGAAAGCGAGACTGAAGCTCCCGTTGTAACCAGAAGAACGAATTATGTACCTAATGCATAGTGTGACGCATATATTGTATACTCTTCAAAGTATACGGACGGAGGAGCTGCAGGTGACTACTGCGTCGAGAGTAACCTGGCAACACGGTGGCCTGGTAGCTAAAGCTCTCGCTTCATACGACGAGTGTCCGGGTTCGATTCCCGGCGAGGGTAGAAACATTGAGCGTGTTTCCTTACACCAGTTGTCTATCTTCACCCATCAGTAAAATGGGTACCTGGGAGTTAGTCGATTGGTGAGAGTCGCATTTTGGAACAAAACTGACCTAATTTGCCCGAAATGCTCTGCATAACAAGGGAATTTCTATATAGTAGTATGTCATTGACGTCAACTAGGACTGTATACCTTGTACATGTACTTGTAGTAATAAAGATATTATTATTATTATTATTATTATTATTATTATTATAACGGGAGTATATCCAGTTCCCTGAATTAAACCTGAATTCCTTCCACATCCCCCCCACAGGCCCTGTGTAATCCTACGGGTTTAGCACTTCCCCTTTATAATAATAATAATAATAAATAATAATATAACAGGAGTGTGACCTTGTCCTCGCTCAGCAGGTGCATGGCTGGGTCTTCCACCTTGTCCTCGCTCAGCAGGTGCATGGCTGGGTCTTCCACCTTGTCCTCTCTCAGCAGGTGCATGGCTGGGTCTTCCACCTTGTCCTCGCTCACCAGGTGCATGGCTGGGTCTTCGACCTTGTCCTCCCTCAGCAGGTGCATGGCTGGGTCTTCGACCTTGTCCTCCCTCAGCAGGTGCATGGCTGGGTCTTCGACCTTGTCCTCGTTCAGCAGGTGCATGGCTGGGTCTTCGACCTTGTCCTCCCTCAGCAGGTGCATGGCTGGGTCTTCGACCTTGTCCTCGCTCAGCAGGTGCATGGCTGGGTCTTCGACCTTGTCCTCGCTCACCAGGTGCATGGCTGGGTCTTCGACCTTGTCCTCCCTCACCAGGTGCATGGCTGGGTCTTCGACCTTGTCCTCGCTCACCAGGTGCATGGCTGGGTCTTCGACCTTGTCCTCGCTCACCAGGTGCATTTATTTATTTATTTATTTATTTATTTATTTATTTATTTATTATAAATTTGAGCACACATACAGAGGTACAAAAAAAATACAGATAAGAGCAGCATGCCAAAGCCACTTATACTATGCATAGCATTACGGGCTGGCTTAAAATTAACTTAAGATTAACTAAGCAATGATGAAGTCAGTGATAAAACATTAATGTAAACAGATTACTATAAAGCACAAGTTAGATTCGGTTTTAGGTTTAACATTTATGTGATATAATTGTGAGAAACATTTAAGATATACAATTTATAAGGTTCAGTTATTCAGTATTTATTTGGTTTTGGGTGAGTAAGTGATCTTTGAGTAGAGACTTGAATTTATAAACAGGTAGTGTTTCTTTTATATTTACAGGTAATGAATTCCAGATTTTAGGGCCTTTTATGTGCATTGAGTTTTTGCATAGTGTGAGATGAACACGAGGAACATCAAAGAGTGATCTGTGCCTTGTGTTATGGTCATGTGTTCTGTTGAGGTTGGCAAGGAGATGTTTGAGGGGAGGCTGGGTCTTCGACCTTGTCCTCCCTCAGCAGGTGCATGGCTGGGTCTTCGACCTTGTCCTCGCTCACCAGGTGCATGGCTGGGTCTTCGACCTTGTCCTCGCTCACCAGGTGCATGGCTGGGTCTTCGACCTTGTCCTCCCTCACCAGGTGCATGGCTGGGTCTTCGACCTTGTCCTCGCTCAGCAGGTGACCATACAAATTCATGCACACATACGCAATTAAAAATACATATGACGGAACCTCCACAAAAGCAGAGGGGGGAGGGGGTCAGCCACTACAGTTAACTAAATTGCAGTATGTGATCCAAGAGCTAGAGCTCAATCCCCCACACAAACAATTAGGTTAATACATTTAGGTGAATGCTTAAACCTGAAAGAGAAATATTAACGTTATGTTTGATGACATTTTCAGTGAATGGCCGCCTGATTACTCAAAATTGCATTTATGAAATTGCTATGCGACGAGTGCAGAATATCGTTCCCTTTT
Organism: Cherax quadricarinatus; assembly: GCF_038502225.1. Classification (NCBI taxonomy): domain Eukaryota; kingdom Metazoa; phylum Arthropoda; class Malacostraca; order Decapoda; family Parastacidae; genus Cherax; species Cherax quadricarinatus. The sequence goes on along the minus strand of NC_091352.1, from coordinate 20,058,216 downwards.
CCCTCTTGTCTCTCTTCATCTGCTATTTAAATTTTTCCTTTCCTTTTGCTTTCGTATCTACTTGTATCCGCTTTCCACACTGCAACATGCAATCGCATTTCCATAAATGGACACATTTGCAACATCTGGATATTACATTTAGGCTACACTCGCCGATACATTAATCAAGACTCAATGTACTTATATATATATATATATTTATATATATATATATATATATATATATATATATATATATATATATATATATATTCGGTCACTGGGGCATCCGAGAAATTTATCTGGCTATTCTATAAGCACTTGTGCTTAAGTGCACGCGTTTGGAATAGTGCAGAGTGCGGCATTAGTTGATAATGCAGTTAAAAGTTAACGAGGAAGACATGAAGTCAGAAGATGCATTCACAATTCATCACAGGGAAACTAATATCCAAATTTTAATAAAAAAAAAGGGTAAATTAGGATATCACACAGACGAAAATATAGTTCAAATTCTTCAAAAAGATCAATATCTTACAAAACACAAACACATTAAGCTTCAAATCGCTCATATCAAGTTATCAGTATAGAACAGTCAAAGATTATCAGATGCGACGCTCAGAAATTATCGCGTGAAAAGCAGTAAATTCATTTTTCCCGTTTCCAAAATAAGCAGCCGGGGTCCAACACAGGTCTAAACCAATCCAAACTTTTCCCCAAGACTGACCATCTTGTAAGAAAGTACAGAAAATAAGAAAGTCTGTTTTAAATAAGTTTAGTGTAAATAACATATATTTTAACAATGGTCTTGATGGCACACAGATGTTATAGGAATAATACATGAATAACTAGCACATAGGAGAAACTTATGACGATGTTTAGGTCCGACATGGACCGAAAGGTCGTCATTAAACTTTCCCCCATTTGCGAGTTATTTGTGTATAGTTCCAGTCACGGTTTTGTGTCTTTGTTCTTTATAGAATAACCTAATAAAGTCAAACTCTGACTTATTTCTGATCATAGAAGAGAATTTATTTAATAAAAATGTCACGTGATAACTTATACAAGCTAAAATAAAGATACTGTTTCCTCTGAGAGACAACACATCAGCACTAAAAGTTTCAAGTTTCTCGCTTCACACGGTGAGGGCCCGGGTTCGATTCCCAGCCAGAGTAGAAACATTGGACGTGTTTCTTTCCACCTGTTGTCTATGTTCCCCATCAGTAAAATGGGTACCTGGGTGTTAGTCGACTGGTGTGGGTCGCATCCTGGGACACTGACCTAAGGAGGCCTGGTCACAGACAGGGCCGCGGGGGCGTTGACCCCCGGAACTCTCTCCAGATAAACTCCAGTTATTGCACAGGTGAGGTAAGATTTGTCAGGAAACAGGACAAATGTTTCCTGACGCCGGTCTTAGTCACATGATGACCACCCACTGGAACTTTTGGTGATCTGACCGAGCCCTTCCGCTGGCTTACCAGTCCAAACCTTTAAAAATATGATTATAATCATAACTATAATTATAATTATAACTATAATTAAAACTATAATTATAATTGAAGATTGATGCAGTTCACAATTCTTATATTTTAGAGGAAAGTGGAATGGGAAGCACTGAAACCAGATCCAGGCAAGGTAAGTCCAGGTGGGAGTGGGAGAGCATGATGCCCAGGGTGATAGTGGGAGTGCATGATGCCCAGGGTGGGAGTGGGAGAGCATGATGTCCAGGGTGGGAGTGGGAGAGCATGATGCCCAGGGTGGGAGTGGGAGAGCATGATGCCCAGGGTGGGAGTGGGAGAGCATGATGCCCAGGGTGGGAGTGGGAGAGCATGATGCCCAGGGTGGGAGTGGGAGAGCATGATATCCAGGGTGGGAGTGGGAGAGCATGATGTCCAGGGTGGGAGTGGGAGAGCATGATGCCCAGGGTGGGAGTGGGAGTGCATGATGTCCAGGGTGGGAGTGGGAGAGCATGATGCCCAGGGTGGGAGTGGGAGAGCATGATGTCCAGGGTGGGAGTGGGAGAGCATGATGCCCAGGGTGGGAGTGGGAGAGCATGATGCCCAGGGTGGGAGTGGGAGAGCATGATGACCAGGGTGGGAGTGGGAGAGCATGATGTCCAGGGTGGGAGTGGGAGAGCATGATGCCCAGGGTGGGAGTGGGAGAGCATGATGTCCAGGGTGGGAGTGGGAGAGCATGATGCCCAGGGTGGGAGTGGGAGAGCATGATGTCCAGGGTGGGAGTGGGAGTGCATGATGCTCAGGGTGGGAGTGGGAGAGCATGATGCCCAGGGTGGGAGTGGGAGAGCATGATGCCCAGGGTGGGAGTGGGAGAGCATGATGCCCAGGGTGGGAGTGGGAGAGCATGATGTCGCGGGTGGGCGTGGGAGAGCATGATGCCCAGGGTGGGAGTGGGAGTGCATGATGACCAGGGTGGGAGTGGGAGAGCATGATGTCCAGGGTGGGAGTGGGAGTGCATGATGTCCAGGGTGGGAGTGGGAGTGCATGATGTCCAGGGTGGGAGTGGGAGAGCATGATATCCAGGGTGGGAGTGGGAGAGCATGATGACCAGGGAGGGAGTGGGAGAGCATGATGCCCTGGGTGGGAGTGGGAGAGCATGATGCCCAGGGTGGGAGTGGGAGAGCATGATGTCCAGGGTGGGAGTGGGAGAGCATGATGTCCAGGGCGGGAGTGGGAGAGCATGATGCCCAGGGTGGGAGTGGGAGAGCATGATGCCCAGGGTGGGAGTGGGAGAGCATGATGCCCAGGGTGGGAGTGGGAGAGCATGATGTCCAGGGTGGGAGTGGGAGTGCATGATGTCCAGGGTGGGAGTGGGAGAGCATGATGTCCAGGGTGGGAGTGGGAGAGCATGATGCCCAGGGTGGGAGTGGGAGAGCATGATGTCCCGGGTGGGAGGGGGAGTGCATGATGTCCAGGGTGGGAGTGGGAGAGCATGATGTCCAGGGTGGGTGTGGGAGAGCATGATGTCCGGAGTGGGAGTGGATGATGTCCCGGGTGGGAGGGGGGAGCATGGGGTCCGGGGTGGGAGGGGGGAGCATGGGGTCCGGGGTGGGAGGGGGAGCATGGGGTCCGGGGTGGGAGGGGGGAGCATGGGGTCCGGGGTGGGAGGGGGAGCATGGGGTCCGGGGTGGGAGGGGGGAGCATGGGGTCCGGGGTGGGAGGGGGAGCATGGGGTCCGGGGTGGGAGGGGGAGCATGGGGTCCGGGGTGGGAGGGGGAGCATGGGGTCCGGGGTGGGAGGGGAGAGCATGGGGTCCGGGGTGGGAGGGGGAGCATGGGGTCCGGGGTGGGGAAGAGAGCATGGGGTCCGGAGTGGGAGGGGGAGCATGGGGTCCGGGGTGGGAGGGGGGAGCATGGGGTCCGGGGTGGGAGGGGGGAGCATGGGGTCCGGGGTGGGAGGGGGAGCATGGGGTCCGGGGTGGGAGGGGAGAGCATGGGGTCCGGGGTGGGAGGGGGAGCATGGGGTCCGGGGTGGGAGGGGGGAGCATGGGGTCCGGGGTGGGAGGGGGGAGCATGGGGTCCGGGGTGGGAGGGGGGAGCATGGGGTCCGGGGTGGGAGGGGGGAGCATGGGGTCCGGGGTGGGGAGGAGAGCATGGGGTCCGGGGTGGGAGGGGGGAGCATGGGGTCCGGGGTGGGAGGGGGAAGCATGGGGTCCGGGGTGGGAGGGGGGAGCATGGGGTCCGGGGTGGGGAGGAGAGCATGGGGTCCGGGGTGGGAGGGGGGAGCATGGGGTCCGGGGTAGGAGGGGGGAGCATGGGGTCCGGGGTGGGGAGGAGAGCATGGGGTCCGGGGTGGGAGGGGGGAGCATGGGGTCCGGGGTGGGAGGGGGGAGCATGGGGTCCGGGGTGGGAGGGGGGAGCATGGGGTCCGGGGTGGGAGGGGGGAGCATGGGGTCCGGGGTGGGAGGGGGGAGCATGGGGTCCGGGGTGGGAGGGGGGAGCATGGGGTCCGGGGAGGAACACGGCGTCCAGTTAACACATACATTTTTATTATTGCAAATAAATATGTCCCTCTTGCTCTATCAAATATTGCATTCATTCCCAAAGCAATTTAATTTGATATTTTTATATTTGTTTTTTGCCAGAGTAATAACATCGTAATTTACTTTATATTTTGTGTTATGCATTTCTGTTTTTTTTTTCCCCTTTGGTATTTTACATTTCTTGTAATATACCGAATATTTTTAATATTTTCTTCCAGGCGCATTTATTTATACTTTTTTCATGTCCTGGTATGACGAACTGATAAAAAATAACTAAAGAAAGTCAACAACTACGTGGTGTTTTTTCTTATAAAGTACAAGGAGTGGTGGTGAAGGTTCGATCCTCTGTCAGTATTTGCAAACCGGGATACATCTGACAAACATATCTGGCATATCATTCACATATACCAGAAAGTGCACTGTTCTCAATAACGACCCTTTGTGAAATTCCACTTGTTACATCTGCCCATTCTGATCCCTCTTCTAGGACAATCGCATTTTGTTTTCTTTGTAGAGTCGCCGGTATAATCGCCCGGCCCGGGCCTTTTCCAAGATGGGGCTCCCTGTCGTGGGTGTCTCAGACCAATGTCTGCCAAGGGGGGAGGTACAAATACCTCCTCGTCTTCTGGGACTAGCTGTCCCCAGGGCATGCCCCACTCCCCACCCCCACCGGGCTCGGAGGGAGAAGCTAGGCACTTTGGGCTGCCACAAACCCAGCCCACACTGGGCTCGAAGGGTGTGGCAGCTGCATAATAGCAGACGATGTCAGGAGGCGCAAAGACAGCAAGCATTACAGGATCCTTTTGAAGCCACACCCCAGCTTTGGGCATTAAGCCCGAACGCTGGGGAAGCTCAAGAATGCCCCTTGCTGTGTGTGTTGCTGCTGCTAGCACTTGCCCGTTGCTCTCTGCACATTTTGCCTCCTTCTCATAAGGTGCGTTGTGATCCATTGTCATGCATTTCTTGTCGTGCCTGCTAGCTCTTCAAGTTTTTGTCCCGGTATCTTAAGGGTTACCTTACCTTTTTTTCAATTCCACCTCTACTCTAAACCAATGCTAGTTTATGAAACCACCATTCCCATGTGCTTCACTACTCTCCTAATGATAATATTCTCCACAGCCTTACTGTAACGGTGCCCCCCCCCCGTCCCCCCTCCTATCTTCATCAACTATACCTTCTACTTCAGCACATGTTAGGAAGAAATGTGGTCGGCCGCTGATTGCCCAGCAATCACTTAATAATATAAATTTCATTAACATGCTCGACCCACACAGGCCCTTTCAGTGTTATTTCCCAAGTACGAATCTTAGGAAAAACGAGAATGAATACACTGTACAAAATAGATAAAGCATATGACTAATTACAACAATGCAAATCGTTTCATCCAGGGAATTGTGTGCCAACTGAGCAGAAAATAACAAACACACACACAACTATATATATATATATATATATATATATATATATATATATATATATATATATATATATATATATATATATATTATATATTGTGTGTGTGTGCGCGCGCGCGCGTGTAAAACTTGCGATATTGGTTTAAACAGCAACCCTCTTCTTGCTGAATAAGGCAAGCGAAAATTTGCATATGCAATAATTTCGCAAAAATCATTCTGAACCTAACGAGAAAAATATCTTTCATTGTGTTTGTTTATTACTAAATTGTTGTAAACTTATCTAAAATATATTTAGCTGGATTAGGTTAAATTAAATTGCGCTTGTTATAATAAGGTTAGGAAAGTTTTGTAAGGTTCTTTTAGTACAAAATTATTAATTTTTACATTAACATAAATGAAAAAAATCTTTAAACGTATAAGAGAAAATTTTTTAAAGGACTTAATTTTAAACGAGTTCTTGCTAATTGACCAGTTATACGTATTCGGCACAACATTTCATTGTGTATATATATATATATATATATATATATATATATATATATATATATATATATATATATATATATATATATATATATATATATACACACACACACACAACACAACCACTGTGAAAGAGTAGTGAAATTCCAAGCGCTTTCGTGACTACTCACATTGTCAAGGAACTATGAAAGTAATACATCAAAGGAAGGCAATTAAAGGGCTTAGACCACACCTCAGTCAACTCCCACAATAAAGAAACACCTGACGCGCGACAATAGCAGATAAAATAAATGCAATAGTAATTATGAAAGAAAATGATTACCAAGAAAAAATGAATAATCTCGTAGATGATACTGAAACCTATTCTAAACTTAGAATCCCTTAGAAACCGTTAACAGCAATTTCAATAAAACAATAAAACTTCTACTGAAAGGCAAAGATGAATTAATTAAACAATTTACTTCCACTAATCCATCTTTGCCTTACATGTATGGACTAATAAAAACACACAAACCAGGTAATCCAATCAGACCAATTATTAGCTCCATAGGATCAGTTTCGTATAAATTATCCAAACGGCTTGTTGACATTTTGAGCCCTATTGTTGGTAAAATTTCTAACTTTAATGTTAAAAACAGCTTAGATTTAGTTGATAAATTAAGCTCCTTGATTGACTTAAATGATTTTAACATGGTTAGTTTTGATGTTACTTCCTTGTTTACGAAAGTTCCTGTTGATGATTTATTAAGTTTCTTATCTGAAGAACTCGTTAATTATGATTTACCATTGCCAGTTCCTACCATCATTAAACTTATTAAACTTTGCATTGTTTACCTGGACCTGGAGTTTACCTGGAGAGAGTTTCGGGGGTCAACGCCCCCTCCTGGTGGATCAGCGCCTGATCAACCAGGCTGTTGCTGCTGGCTGCACGCAAACCAACGTACGAGCCACAGCCCGGCTGATCAGGAACTGACTTTAGGTGCTTATCCAGTGCCAGCTTGAAGACTGCCAGGGGTCTGTTGGTAATCCCCCTTATGTGTGCTGGGAGGCAGTTGAACAGTCTCGGGCCCCTGACACTTATTGTATGGTCTCTTAACGTGCTAGTGACACCCCTGCTTTTCATTGGGGGGATGGTGCATCGTCTGCCAAGTCTTTTGCTTTCGTAGTGAGTGATTTTCGTGTGCAAGTTCGGTACTAGTCCCTCTAGGATTTTCCAGGTGTATATAATCATGTATCTCTCCCTCCTGCGTTCCAGGGAATACAGGTTTAGAAACCTCAAGCGCTCCCAGTAATTGAGGTGTTTTATCTCCGTTATGCGCGCCGTGAAAGTTCTCTGTACATTTTCTAGGTCGGCAATTTCACCTGCCTTGAAAGGTGCTGTTAGAGTGCAGCAATATTCCAGCCTAGATAGAACAAGTGACCTGAAGAGTGTCATCATGGGCTTGGCCTCCCTAGTTTTGAAGGTTCTCATTATCCATCCTGTCATTTTTCTAGCAGATGCGATTGATACAATGTTATGGTCCTTGAAGGTGAGATCCTCCGACATAATCACTCCCAGGTCTTTGACGTTGGTGTTTCGCTCTATTTTGTGGCCAGAATTTGTTTTGTACTCTGATGAAGATTTAATTTCCTCATGTTTACCATATCTGAGTAATTGAAATTTCTCATCGTTGAACTTCATATTGTTTTCTGCAGCCCACTGAAAGATTTGGTTGATGTCCGCCTGGAGCCTTGCAGTGTCTGCAATGGAAGACACTGTCATGCAGATTCGGGTGTCATCTGCAAAGGAAGACACGGTGCTGTGGCTGACATCCTTGTCTATGTCGGATATGAGGATGAGGAACAAGATGGGAGCTAGTACTGTGCCTTGTGGAACAGAGCTTTTCACCGTAGCTGCCTCGGACTTTACTCTGTTGACGACTACTCTCTGTGTTCTGTTAGTGAGGAAATTATAGATCCATCGACCGACTTTTCCTGTTATTCCTTTAGCGCGCATTTTGTGCGCTATTACGCCATGGTCACACTTGTCGAAGGCTTTTGCAAAGTCTGTATATATTACATCTGCATTCTTTTTGTCTTCTAGTGCATTTAGGACCTTGTCGTAGTGATCCAGTAGTTGAGACAGACAGGAGCGACCTGTTCTAAACCCATGTTGCCCTGGGTTGTGTAACTGATGGGTTTCTAGATGGGTGGTGATCTTGCTTCTTAGGACCCTTTCAAAGATTTTTATGATATGGGATGTTAGTGCTATTGGTCTGTAGTTCTTTGCTGTTGCTTTACTGCCCCCTTTGTGGAGTGGGGCTATGTCTGTTGTTTTTAGTAACTGAGGGACGACCCCCGTGTCCATGCTCCCTCTCCATAGGATGGAAAAGGCTCGTGATAGGGGCTTCTTGCAGTTCTTGATGAACACAGAGTTCCATGAGTCTGGGCCTGGGGCAGAGTGCATGGGCATGTCATTTATCGCCTGTTCGAAGTCATTTGGCGTCAGGATAACATCGGATAGGCTTGTGTTAATCAAATTTTGTGGCTCTCTCATAAAAAATTCATTTTGATCTTCGACTCTCAGTCTGGTTAGCGGCTTGCTAAAAACTGAGTCATATTGGGACTTGAGTAGCTCACTCATTTCCTTGCTGTCATCTGTGTAGGACCCATCTTGTTTAAGTAGGGGCCCAATACTGGGCGTTGTTCTCGATTTTGATTTGATTTGATGCAAAATTTGCATTTAATGATAAGTTTTACACTCAGAAATTTGGTATGGCAATGGGAAATCCTCTTTCACCTGTTCTTAGTAATCTATACATGGATTTTTTTGAAACAAGAATGCTTAACACAATCCTCCTTAATAGAGCAAAATGGTTCAGATATGTTGATGAAATTTTATGTCTTATGCCCAAGAATGTAGATATACACCATTTCCTTGGCAAATTAAATAGCTTAGCCCATTCTATAAACTTTACTATTGAGTTTGAAGAAAATAACTCATTGCCTGTTCTAGATGTTTTAATTATTAAGAGTAATAATGAATTCAATTTAAAATTTACAGAAAACCTACAAATAACTGTTCCTATGTACACTATTATTCTTCCCATCAAGATAGAGTTACTGTCTGTTTTCTCATCAACGTTTTTGAGAGCTTTACGTATTTGTAGTCCAGAGTTCATAGATGAAGAAATATCCAAAATTTATGAAATAGCCAATGATCTGAAATGCTCGAGAAATGTAACTGATAATTCATTTAAAATTGCTAGAAATACTCTTTACAACCCAAAAAGGGACAACCAACCTTATTCAACTAAAAATATATTGGTTCTCCCTTACCATGAAAACTTGGTTGATATTTCTTCTCTTCTTAAGACTTTTAATATTAAAGTTGTATTTAAAAATCTTGATACAGTAAAAAAAAACTTTTGATAAAGAATTCCCCCCAAAATGCTGACGGATGTGTGTATATGATTCCTTGTAAAATTTGCGATAAAGTTTATTACGGTCAAACTGGTAAAAGTCTCGAACTTAGATTAAAACAACATAAACATAGCATTAGAACTGGACAAGATTCCAATGCTCTGTTTATTCATGTGAGAGATTTTAACCATCCAATTGATTTTCAAAAAGTTGAGAAAATTGTGTCAAGCAGGTCCATGGCTGACAGAAATATAATTGAATCTTGTTTCATAAAAAGCAGTTTTGAAAATAATATGAATATTTCCTTTGGTTTATATAAATTAAATTAATTTATAATTAATAAAATTTGGGAAGAGTTTAATAATACATTGGACAAATAATAAACCTTATTTCTTGGGTAGAATAATTTGTTAGTGGGATGTCGTGAGGACCTGTCTAGTTGGACCAGCGGACCTACTGCAGTGTTCCTCTTTTCTTATGAGTCCGGTATTGTCGCACGTCAGGTGTTTCTTTGTTGTGGGAGTTGACTGTGAAGTGTAGTCTAAGCTTACCCTTTAATTGCCTTCCTTTGATGTATTACTTTCATAGTTCCTTGACAATGTGAGTAGTCACGAAAGCGCTTGGAATTTCACTACTCTTGCACAGTGGTTGTTTTGCATATTTTAAAATCACCTGTTTGTGATCTTATTGCATATAATATATATATATATATATATATATATATATATATATATATATATATATATATATATATATATATATATATATATGTGTGTGTGTGTAGGTAATAGATTGGTAGACAGCAACCACCCATGGAGGTACTACTGTCCTGCCAAGTGACTGTGAAACAGAAACTTATAACTGTTTTAAGTGATGGTAGGATTGCTGGTGTCTTTTCTGTCTCATAAACACGCATACACAGGTATGTACATATATATACATACACACATCTAGGTTTTTCTTCTGTTAATAGTTATATTTCTTTATTTCCGTTATTCTCCATGGGGAAGTGGAAAACAACCTTTCCTCCGTAAGCCATCCTTTTCGTAGGAGGCGACTAAAATGCCGGAAGCAAGGGGCTAGTAGCCCTTTCTCCTGTATGAACTACTAAAAAAAAACGCGATAAAGAAACCCTTTATAAAACTGGGATGTTTCAATGTACGTGGATGCAGTGCGGATAATAAAAAAGAAATGATTGCTAATGTTATGTATGAAAAAAAGTAGGATTATCCTGGCTCTAAGTGAAACAAAGCTGAAGGGAGTAGGAGAGTTTCTGTGGGAAAAAATAAACTGGATTAAGTCAGGAGTATTTGAAAGAGAGCTAAGGAAGGGGTAGCAATAATGTTGAAGGATCAGTTATGGAAAGAGGGAATATAAATGTTTAAATTCAAGGATTATGTGTTTTGAAACAAGGGATGTGAAAAGAGGGTCAAAATAAGTGTGTATGCACCTGGAGAAGAGAGAAGTGTAGAGAGAGAGAGAGATTTTGGAGGATGTTAAGCGAGTGTGAAGGAACTTTTGAACCAGGTGAGAGAGCAATTGTGGTAGGAGACCTAAATGCTAAAGGAAAATTGTTTAGAGAGGGTGTGGTAGGTAAATTTGGGACGCCAAGTGTAAATAATAAATGGGAGCGTTTGAACTTTGTATATATTTTAAGAGGCTAAATAAGTATAAAAGATGAGATATATGGCGTAATGACAGTAGTTTATTGGACTATGAATACCTGGAGAGGGTTTTGGGGGTCAACGCCACCTCAGCCCGGTCCGAGACCAGGCCTTGTAGTGGATCAGGGTCTGATCAACCAGGGTGTTACTGCTGGCCACACATAAACCAACGTACGAACCTCAGTACCTGGCTGATCAGGTACTGAGGTACCTGACTTTAGGTGCCTGTTCAGTGCCTTCTTGGAGACAGCCAGGGGTCTTTTCGTAATCCCTCTTATGTTTGCTGGGAGGCAGTTGAACAGTCTTGGGTCCCTGACACTTATTGTATTGTCTTTTAGTATATTCGTGGAGCCCCCGCTTTTCATTGGAGGAAAGTTACATCTCCTGCCGAGTCTTTTGCTTTCATAGGAAGTGATTTTTGTGTGCAAATTTGGTACTAATCTCTCTAGGATTTTCCAGGTGCATATTATCTGGAGTTTTACCTGGAGAGAGTTTCGGGTGTCAACGCCCCCACGGCCTGGTCTGAGACCAGGTCTCATGGTGGATCAGGGTCTGATCAACCAGGCTGTTACTGCTGGCCGCACGCAAGCTGACGTACGAACCACAGCCCGGTTGGTCAGGTACTGACTTTAGGTGCCTGTCCAGCGCCTTCTTGAAGACAGCCAGGGTCTATTGGTAATCCCCCCTTATGTATGCTGGGAGGCAATTGAACAGTCTTGGGCCCCGGACACTAATTGTGTTGTCTGTGTACTCGTGGCGCCCCTGCTTTTCATCGGGGGAATGTTGCATCTCCTGTCGAGTCTTTTGCTTTCATAGGAAGTGAATTTCATATGCAGGTTTGGTACCAATCCCTCCAGGACCTTCCAAGTGTATATTATCATGCATCTCTCTTGCCTGCATTCGAGGAAATACAGATAAAGGACCTTCAACCGTTCCCAGTAGTTTAGGTGCCTTATCGTACTTGTGTGTGCTGTGAAAGTCCTTTGTACACTCTCCAGGTCTGCAATGTCGCCAGCCTTGAAGGGGGCAGTTAGTGTACAGCAGTATTCCAGCCTAGAGAGCACAAGCGATTTGAAGAGAATCATCATGGGCTTGGCGTCCCTAGTTTTGAAGGTTCTCGTTATCCATCCTATCATTTTCCTAGGCAGATGAGGTAGATACATTGTTGTGGTCGTTGAAGGCGAGATCCTCTGACATTATCACTTCCAGGTCTTTCACATTGCTTTTCCGCTCTATTGTATGGTTAGAATTTGTGGTATACCCTGCATTCTGCATTCCAGGAAATACCGTTTCTAGTAATTTAGGTGCCTTATCGTACTTACAGTATGTGTGCCTTGAAAGTTCTTTGTACATTCTCCAGGTCAGCAATTTCGCCTGCCTTGAAGGAGGGCAGTTAAGTGTACAGCAGTATTCCAGCCTAGAGAACAAGCGATTTGAAGAGAATCATCATGGGTTTGGGGTCCCTGGTTTTGAAGATTTTCATTATCCATCCATACGTATTGGTAGATAAAAGACTGTTGGGTAGACTTCAGGATGTACGTTTATAGAGGAGCCACAGATATATCAGATCACTTTTTAGTTGTAGCTACACTGAGAGTAAAAGGTGGATGGGATACAAGGAGAATGGAAGCAGCAAGTATGAGAGGTGAAAGTTTATAAACTAAACGAGGAGGCAGTTAGGGTAAGATATGAACAACTATTGGAGGATAGATGGACTAGTGAGAGTATAGGAAATGGGGTAGAATATGTATGGTGTAAGTTTAAGAATGTAGTGCTAGTGTTCAGCAGAAGTTTGTGGTTACAGGAAAGTGGGTGCAGGAAGGAAGAAGAGTGATTGATGGAATAATGATGTAAAGAGAGTAGTAAGAGTGAGAGTAATAGTAGTAGTAGCGAGATGTTTTTACAAAGTAGAAGTGATGCAAGGAGGGAGGAGTATATGAAGAGAAAGAAAGAGGTTAAGAGAGTGGTGAAGCAATGTATAAAGAGAGCAAATGAGTGGGTGAGATGTTATCAACAAATTTTGTTGAAAATAAGAAAAAGTTTTGGAGTGAAATTAATAAGTTGAGAAAGCATAAGGAGCCTAGGGAACGAATGGATTTGATAGTTAAAAATAGGAGAGGAGAGCTATTAAATGGAGAGTTAGAGGCATCGGGATGATGGAGGGAATATTTTGATGAATTGTTAAATGTTGATGAAGATAGGGAAGCTGTGATTTCGTGTATAGGGCAAGGAGAAATATCTTGTAGGAGAGAGAGAGCCAATTGTGAGTGGCGCCAGTCAAGACGTCCTCTGGGAACGTACTTGCTTGCACATCCTCCTCTTTTCTGCAATTTTGCAAACTGATGTGTTGATTGCAACACAAAAATCCTAGAGCTATCATTCTACTCCCCCCCCCCCCCGTGGTTGTTTTGCATATACATATATAGTGGAGCCTTGGTACTCGAACTTAATTCATTCCAAAAGGCTGTTCGAGTACCAAACATTTTTCCCAAAAGGAATAATGTAAATTAGATTAATCCATTTCAGACCCCCAAAAATACACCTACAGCGACTTTATGGTGTATTTTCGTATGGTATTTATGATCGTATTCTCGTTTTCTTGGTCTCATTTGATAGAATGAAAGATATATTACAAAAATGGAGATAATTTTGAATGATTTAGACTGAAAGTACCTTGAAAATGAGCTCAAAAAAGCTGAAATGTTCTATTTTTGCTGATGTTCAAGAGTAAACAAATCAAGTCACGTATCCAATACACGTCAACTGGTGGGTCTAATATGCTTTCACAAATGCGCTGATATTATTTATACCATTTTTTCAATAATGCATTAATCTGCATAACAGTAAATCTTCTATTTTTTGAGTGAATAAAAATTCAAAATAGGAAGCAAGAGTAATATAAGAGGGGCCTGGATTATTATTATTATAATCAAGGGGGAAGCGCTAAACCCGGAGGATTATACAGCGCCTGGGGGGGGGATGTGGAAGGCATTCAGGCTTAATTCGGGGAACTGGAGCACAGATCTAATTCCCTAAATCAAGAGCCCCTCACCAACATCAAGGAACCTTCCTTGAGGGGAGAGGGGCCTGGAGACGTGACTAATGAACAGAAAAATGTTATTTTAGTGCCAGCAATGTCTGTATTGTTTATTCTGATCCTATTTTGAAATTGCATTTTTTTTAATTTGCGTGAAATTGGGTAAATTGCCAATTTCTGACCACTTTATTGGGTAGTTGAAATCGGTAAATAGGTGGTTTCTTGTACTCAATCGATACCTGGAGAGAGTTCCGGGGGTCAATGCCCCCGCGGCCCGGTCTGTGACCAGGCCTCCTGGTATATCAGAGCCTGATCAACCAGGCTGTTACTATAGGCTGCACGCAAACCAACGTACGAGCCACAGCCCGGCTGGTCAGGAACCGACTTTAGGTGCTTGTCCAGTGCTAGCTTGAAGACTGCCAGGGGTCTGTTGGTAATCCCCCTTATGTATGCTGGGAGGCAGTTGAACAGTCTCGGGCCCCTGACACTTATTGTATGGTCTCTTAACGTGCTAGATAGAACAAATGGAGGTCTAAAGAAATGGCTATGAGTTTGGTCGACTAGAACAATGGGCATAGCCAAAAATAGGGCTCAAAGTGGGCAAAATCGCCAATGCATATGTATATCGCAGAGATCACAAGAGCGTAATTCCGTAACTTTCCATCAGATTCAGCACTTTCGGTGTCATTATCATCGGGAAAAGATTCTCTATCATTTTGTAAGAATTTTTTTTTTTTCAAATATTTTGCGACACTAAGAGACACTTTAGGATTTGGGGTCTCGACAGACAAAGGGTTAAAGGAATGTAAAGAGGAAGTTAGCAAACGTTTGGCTAGTCTTTTCAACATATCACTACAAACTGGCACAGTGCTGGACAAGTGGAAAATGGCAAATGTAATACCTATTTACAAAGCAGGAGATGGGTCCTTATTATTATTATAATCAAGGGGGAAGCGCTAAACCCGGAGGATTATACAGCGCCTGGAAGGGGGGGATGTGGAAGGCATTCAGGCTTAATTCGGGGAACTGGAGCACAGATCTAATTCCCTAAATCAAGAGCCCCTCACCAACATCAAGGAAGATGGGTCCTTAGCTTCAAACTATAGACCAATAAGCCTTACCTCCACAGTGGGAAAATTTATGGAATCAATAATTGCCGAGGCAATTCGTAGCCATCTTGATTATTATTATAATCAAAAAGAGCCACTAAGCCACAAGGGGTAGCCATCTTGAAAGGCATAAATTGAGTAACGAGTCTCAGCACAGTTTTACGAAGGGGCGTTCCTGCCTTACAAATTTATTAACTTTTTTCACCAAGGTATTAGAGGAGGTAGATCATGGTAATGAATATGATATTGTGTAAATAGACTTCAGTAAGGCTTTTGATCGAGTTCCACATCAGAGGCTATTGAAGAAAATTAAGGCACATGGAATAGGAGAAATTTTTTCCTGGGTAGAGGCATGGTTGATTGATAGGCAGCAGAGAGTTTGCATCAATGGGGAGAAGTCAGAGTGGGGAAGCGTCGTGAGTGGTCTTCCACAGGGGTCAGTGTTGGGCCTTTGTTCACAGTTTATATAAAAGACATTGATGAATAAATAGCAACATAAGAAAGTTTCCTGATGACACCAAAATAGGCCGCCTAACTCATTCAAATGAGGACATTATTACTGATTGTGAAAAGGATTTGGGAGTTCTGGTTAGCAGTAATCTAAAACCAAGACAACAGTGAATAAGTGTTCGCAGTACAGTGAACAGAATCCTTGGCTTCGTATCAAGAAGCATTATTATTATAATAAAAAAGAAGCGCTAAACCAAAAGGGCTATACAGCACTGCGTATCAAGGAGCAAAAATAATAGGAGTCCTCAGGTTATTCTTCAACTCTATATATCTTTGGTTTGGCCTCATTTAGATTATGCTGCACAGTTCTGGTCACCATATTACAGAATGGATATAAATGTACTGGAAAACGTACAAAGGAGGACGACAAAGTTGATCCCATATATCAGAAATCTTCCCTATGAGGATAGACTGAGGGCCCTGAATCTGCACTCACTCGAAAGGCGTAGAATTATGAATGAGGTGTATAAATGAAAAACAGGAATAAATAAAAGGAATATAAATAGTGTGCTAAAAATATCTAGCCAAGACAGGAATCGCAGGAATGGTTTCAAGTTCGAAAAATTCAGATTCAGAAAGGATATAGAAAAGCACTGGTTTGGTAACAGTTGTGGATGAGTGGAACAGATTCCTGAGTACAGTCATAGAAGCTAAGACATTGTGTGGTTTTAAAAATAGGTTAGATAAATACATGAGTGGGTGTGAGTTGGACCTGACTAGGCGAGTCATTGGTTTAAGCCGGGAGGTGACTTGGACCTGCCTCGCATGGGCCAGCAGGCCTGCTGCGGTGTTGCTTCTTTCTTATGTAATTATCAGAGCCGGCTTATCAAAAACCAGTCAGGCAAAATGCAAAGCATACTGCTACCCTAACACAATCCATAGCTCATAGTCCACATAGCTGAATAACACAAACATGTAAACTGAAATTAGTGACTAAGTTCCCAATTTGCCTAAAGGAGGTGATAAAGCAATGCATGACCAGTCAATTGATTGAGCTGACAGAACTAAAGCTCCCTTTAACCTCTGTCTGCTTATTAAAGAAGCATGGTACTCATCAATGAGCCACAACTCCAGGGGAAGGCAAACGAAGATAAAGTGATGAATATGGATCTCCATAGATGGCAAACATACAGAAGCAGTGTTTAGTCTCCATGGCCACAGGCACCTTTACATAGGAAGCCCCAACCAATGGCTCAAGGTATCAATGACAACCATACTACCAAACAAGAAACTTGTGTCTACCCTCAGAGAGGACACAGGGTAAAGATTACCAATGGAAATTATTATAATAAAAAAGAAGCGCTAAACCACAAGGGCTATACAGCGCTGCAGGGCAGGAAGCGAGGGTATCAGGTGGCAAAAGGGAGATGGATGAGTAATAGGTTATGGAGAACAGCAGGGCAATGGATAGTGAAAGGGTAGAGGGCAGCAAGAGATTGAGGTAGAAAGGGCTGAGGGGATACCAATGGAAAGTCTTATGGTCTCTATGATTAATTATTATTTACATTTGTGAACAGTGCCAGTAGTGTTGGGAATGCCAGAGTAGGATGTTGCTCTTTGACTGCTAGCCTACCAGATACACTATACCTTCAATGGGAGGGATCGATTGACTAGCATGAGGAAGACTTTCCCACAATACAAATTCAGTTAATTGTGGTGATAAGTGTGCCAATCACCGACTGTAGTTTGGAGTGGGCATTAGCTTGAGAGGCATGTAAAAAAACAGTGCAAACTTCAGGCAATTGATGGATAGTGATGTTAGTCACTTCAACATGTGCACTAACCAAATTACTGTGTAGCCCACTGATAGACCAGTGACAGTGGCAAGCTTAACTTCCTGGCCAGCAGAGGCAATGAATATGTGGGTCTCCATGCATGACACACACAGGAACACTGTTTAGTCAGTCTCCATAGTCATGACTACTTTGGTGTGGAAATTAATATAATTATAACCAAATGTTAAACCCATAAGCATCATATAGAGCTGCTAAAATGTGTAATATGCCAGATCAGAGACCAGCAAGGGTGAAGAGTATAACAGAGGTAGAGTTAGGAAGGAAGGTGAGGAGTGCTAAAGGAAATAAAGACCCCCCCCCCCCCGTATCCACTGATTCAGTATCCACGGTTTCGGTTATCCACTGTTTACTGTGGCTCAAAAATACCTCTTAATTTTGCATAATAATGGCCCCAAAGCACGAAAGTATGGAAGCTGGCAGCTCTTCAAAACCTACGAGAAGCCATGAAGTGTTTCCCATCAGTGAAAAAGTGATAATTCTCCACTTATTGTGCATAACTTATCAATTAAACTTTATAATAGGTATGTATAGACTTATATATAGTCTCTTCTCACTTGACAGGGTTCTATTCCTAAGAGTAGGTCAGCACATGAATTGGTCGTTAAGTGTGGAGCATACCATACTGGCAGGGGGTTTGTGTCAACCATCTTTAGATATTTTAATGTCACCTTTGCACCATTTATAACATTTCTGGTATATTTTTAAAAATTTATAGTGTACTGTATACTGTAATAAACAGAATAGAGGAAATCGACTCTTATGTACATTTAGGTTTGGATACTGGTTGGAGAGCCAGTCGTAAGTCTGAGTGGTTGGTAAACAATTGTCGCTAAGTGAGGAGAGCTGTATATGGTTAGTTACTATCTGTGGTTTCGGTATCCACAGCAGGTTCTTGCACTGTATGCCCCCCCCCCCAGATGTGGGGGTCCTGTTGTATAATCGAAGTTGGCGTCTGGTATGGAATTATTATTATTTTAACCAAAAAGAAGCGCTAAACCACAAGGGCTATACAGCGTCTGGTATGGAAACCCCTAGCAATTGTGGCTCAAGACTGAACAAAGCCTGTAATCCATCTCCCAGTAGTAGTCTACCCTAAAAGATGACAAAATTAAAGTGTAACATTTAGTTGAGAATTATTTCTTGGCTGTACCATAATAAAATTTCCAGCAGCATTTCAAGTTTTTATTTTAACAAAATCATGAATACAAAAGCAACCCTCATTTCCAAGAATTTTATGTGATTGAATATATCATAAGATAATAAATAACTTTATATATATGTAACGTATATACACCTGGCATATAATAAATTTTTTTTTTTTTTTTTTTTTTTTTTAACACTGGCCTGATCATGGACCAGGCCATGGGGGCACTAGGTTTCCCACCATGGCAAGGTGACCCAAAAAAGAAGCGACAAACGCTTTTCTTTTTACATTTAGTAATTTATACAGAAGGGGGTTACTAGTTACCTTTAATGACATGCATGGCTTAGAGGAACGATTCTTCTTTACTTCTATGACACAAGGTTTTCATTCCAAATTTGTTACAATTTTCTGATACTAATAGTAAAATTCAGGCAAAATGTACACTATGTAGAATTAACCTGAGATAATGCAATATAGTCAAGCAATGCAACTTATTTCCATACTTTGATGAGAAACTCACCCTGAAACAATTGTATTACATTAAGATTTCCTTGTAAGTATATGTTTTATGGGTGGTCTTCAACACACAAACAGATGTTAAGTACACAAAGAAATCACATTGTTTTTATAACCCAGGATATTCCCTTGAACCTAAACATAATAATTTGCAGTCAGACTGAGTAATCAGACTGATATCGGCACACTTCTATAAAGACAGCAACTGAGAGAACATTGGTGAATGTGCCGCCGTCTTTGGTTCACTGTACCTTGGTGGGAGACAGCCGTTGAACTTGAGGAAAACACAAAACCCAGGATAACCAAAGAAAGTTTAACAATGCAATTACACCTTGAAATAATTGTAATCGCATTCAACACCAGAGCAGTAAAAAAAAAAAAATGTTTGGACCAATTTATACTGTATATTTCAAGTGGAGCAATGTTAGACTATGCATTTTTTCAAGTCTGAAGTACGAACACATCTTGAAAAACGTCCATCATGAGAAACTTGTGTACACAGAACTAGACATTAAAAGCAATAAAAACTGAAAAACAATCATAATTTGGCATCAGTAAATTGTAAAACAAATATCGTTGGTACATTTACATCACTGTTGCGAATGCATGATTATTTTTTGCCAACCTCAGCACACCATAAAATCATAAGTGATTTTGTTCCTTTTCACTGTATTCTACTTGTAAAAACTGACCCCTCACAAATTTTATAAAAAGATTTTTTTTTTTTTTGCAAGAGAGGTGGACAGACACCTAAAGTCAGTACCTGACCAGCTGGGCTATGGCTTGTATGTCAGTCTGCATGCAGCCAGCAGTAACAGCCTGGCTGAAAGGCCCAAACCACTTCAATAGCCCCTCTGCAGCCCTCTGAATAATATTTTTTGTAACTCCACACCACCTAATTTCCACACTACGAATTCTCTGCATAATATTTACACCACATATTGCCCTTAGACACGACATCACTGCTTCCAGCCTCTTCCTTGCTGCAGCATTCACAACCCATGCTTCACACCCGTACATCTCATACATTACCTTCTTTGCCTCCATGGATACTGTTTTTTGTCTCCACAGACACCTCATTGCACTACTTGCCTTTTTTCCTTCACCAATTCTATGGCTAACCTTATCCTTCATAAACCCATCTGCTAAAATCTACTCCCAAATATTTTAACACATTCACTTCTATACTCCCTCCAATGTGATATCCAATTTTTCTTTACCTAATGCATTTGATACCTTCATCACCTTACTCTTATCTATGTTCACTTTACACACCCTCCCAAACTCATCCACTAACCTTTGCAACTTCTCTTTACAATCTCCCAAAAGCACAGTATCATCAGCAAAAAGTAACTGACAACTCTCATTTTGTATTTGATTCCCCATAATTTAATCCCACCTCTCTTCCCAATACCCTAGCCTTCAAAAATGCCACCTAAAAATATTTTTTTATTAAGTCAAGTTAAGTATCATGGTTTGGGTCTAATACCTCTTTATGCCTTTGAAAAAATCCAAGCCCAGACAGGTCTATGTAGTGTATCATGGGTGAACACTAGAATAAGTAAACAATGAAACCAAGATCCATTTTTCCACCACCAGCTTCACTACCAGGCAACAAGGTGTGGATTATATTATAATCCTAACTAAGCACTAAGCCCACAAGAGTCATACAGCAACAAGGTATGTAACTGATAGGAAGAGGGCTTATTCGTTCATTCATTTGGTATCAATAAATTTGAAAATGCAAATATTAATGTGGTATTTATGCCACTGTTACCAATGGTGACATCTTTTCACCAACCACAACACAATAAATGCCATACATTTGTGCCTTATTAAATTCATAAAAATATTCTCTTTCAATCTGTAAGGAAAAAAAAAAAAAAAAAAAATTTGCCCCCCTCCCCCCTCATCCCCACACACGTATTTTCCGAACATGCCCCAGTTCAAAGAATTAAGGGTTAACCACCAACCTAGTATGCAATGCATGTACAATTGGTACTGTATCGACACTGTCCAATTTTCCCTCATTTTAGCCCTCATTAAACACATGGAGGAAAGCAGATATATAAATATTGCTTACCTCACTATTCAACCAGGAAACAACTAATACTTTTAGTTGACCAACTAAATTTTCACAACTAGCAATTCCTAAAACTTCATTGTTGCTGATGAGCACATATCCAAGTACATAAATTGCAGTGTGATGAACATATGTCCAAGTACATAAATTGCAGTGAAGTGCTTATTATGTAAATTTCAATTACCAGCAATGAAATATGACATCAATGGAGTCCCTCTCACAAAGATGAGATAATAGCCTTTAACTCCCAAAATGATAGTTTGTATGTAAACATTACTGTCAGTCACCATAAGAAGTGTACTAACTGTTGATGGAGTAAAAATCCTGACAGAGAATACACAATCTTATGCCTGTGACTATCCAAAATTCTGATTGAATGAAATTATTCTCCCTTGACCTTCTCAAGTATGATAAGCAGAGCTGACTTATGGCAGGTAATATACAGTACAGGATCATGATAATGAAATAGCACAATAAACAATGTCGGGTTGAAGCAAAGGGAAATTATTCAAAGAATTCTTTTACTTCAAAAGGCACATTTAAGAAAATTATGCTAAATATCACAGAACACCAAAGGGAAAAATTATTAAAATGCCCTCCAAATAAAAAATATATATTCATCGTTAATACATTATGAAGTGCCTGCCATCACTCTCATGACATATGCAGTTATATATCTCATACCTTATACCCAGTGTGAACAATTCTTCATAGATGGCAAAAATATGTCCTTATGAAGATTCTTCCTGTATGTTTAATGTGTATAAAATATGTACAACATGTATGCTGGCTTTAACAGATGTAAGCTCTTGGCACTCGCTTACAGACGCAAACAAAAATGAACAAGGAAAATACAGAAAGCAGCCATTGGTATAGAATAATTTGGGAAAAAAAAAAAAATAGGTGTGCATGTGTGTGTTCATCACTTTAATCTTTCTGCAGGAACCTTGGTTCCAACATAACTATCTATTATGTAGGATAAGATAAATAAAATCCTAATAAAATAAATTCAGGATACAAAGAAATTCAGACATGTGTTGGTTTACAATTAAATTTTGTTATGCTGACTAATGACAGGTACCGAACCTGTCACTGGTAAATTAGATGCTTCTAGTATATTTGGGGAAGTGGATTGAGATGGTTTGGAAATAAGATTGGCCTTGGATAGTGGTACTAGTGTATGTTTGGGGTCTGACAAAGAATGCTGGTTATTCTGACGTAGCCCCAAAAGCACCTCCTCTGCCTCTCCTTGTAGTGTGTCTGCTCGTTCAATCAGTAACATCTGCAAATGAAGAAATACTCTTAATTACTTGGAATAACAATTACAACAGTTTTCACATACAACATATAATATTTTCATATACAGTGGGACCTTGCCAAATATGAAGGAGACATTCCTGGAAAATGACCATTTGACCAACATTAAAAATTTGTATAAAATATGTAAAGGAGGTTTTGTGGGCGAGGGGCTTGGACTTCCAGCAAGCGTGCATGAGCGTGTTAGATAGGAGTGAATGGAGACGAATGATACTTGGGACCTGACGATCTGTTGGAGTGTGAGCAGGGTAATATTTAGTGAAGGGATTCAGGGAAACCGGTTATTTTCATATAGTCGGACTCGAGTCCTGGAAATGGGAAGTACAATGGCTGCACTTTAAAGGAGGGGTTTGGGATACTGGCAGTTTGGAGGGGTATGTTGTGTATCTTTATACGTATATGCTTCTAAACTGTTGTATTCTGAGCACCTCTGCAAAAGCAGTGATAATGTGTGAGTGTGGTGAAAGTGTTGAATGATGATGAAAGTATTTTCTTTTTGGGGATTTTCTTTCTTCTTTGGGTCACCCTGCCTCGGTGGGAGACGGCCGACTTGTTGAAAAAAATAAATAAATAAATAAAATAAAATAAAATATGGTTATAGGACCTCAGTCATATTTGTTTCTGGCTCTTCTGCTTGATTCTCTGTTTTTGACTGTACTTTCAATAGCTTTTTTCAAGATCTTGCATTCTTTGTTTTTTCTTCTGCATCTCTGGTTCATCTGTTTTTTTTTTTTTTTAGACTTCCTGCCCTTCTGAGTATGAATTTCTCCTCTGCCTCCTGGCACTTCCCAGTTAGTATTAGTACTTTCCTACTGCACTGCGTTTAGGGATTCTCCCACCCTCCACCTGCCTTCCTCTCAAAATTTAGTTCCACAAGAAATATAAAGCTCAATAATGTATTGTATGGTCACTAGTGCACAGGGTAAAACTTTCATATTCTATTGCACTCATGTCAGAAATACTGCTGGTTCATCTCTTTCTCTCTCTCGTCATCACCTTAACGTTCTGACAAATAGTTTTCCGTAACTGCTTCCATCATCCAAGTTCTACATATTTTAGTTTCTTTGCGAGTGAAATCACCCATGATTAACTTCGCTTTAGCAGACTCACAAAATCGTAACAAAGCAATTGCAAACAACCATTGCAGTGTTCTGTCTTGCTCCTCTACTGTTTGGTAGCAGGTTGTAAATCACTGCTATCACTACTTTGGGTCCCCCAGTCTTGACTGTACCCCACTATGTAATCAATCTTTTCATTTCTAGTTGTCCTTTTCATCTCTGTTAACTAGCAGCCACTTTTCCTCCCACTTCCCCTGTCTTTCCTTATTACCCGGTATCCTAAAAAAAAAAAAAAAACAAAGGGTATCATTTATCATTTTAAGTAGTTTAATCTCTGTTATAGCTATGATGCCTAGGTTCACCTCTATCCAGTTTATAAACTCATTACTTTTGTTTGATAATCCAGTGACATTTGTTGACCATACCAAGCTTTCTTCTACTATGCACTGGTTGTTGTGGTTTGTCTTTGTTGAGCCTCTGGTAAGTGAGGTAGACAGGGCTGTGGTTGGTGTGTGCATCAGTACAGGGATGGGAGCTGTAGGTAGGGAGGGAGGGAGGAAAAGGACACGAGGGAAAAATAGTGTGGGGATAGTGTTGGGAAAGTGAGCCTGAATCTTGAAATGGACCAACTAGGAGAGAAGTGGATGGGCCTAGAAGAGTTCCTTGGGGGCAAGTTGTCCCCCCTCCTGCCTCTCTCTATTATTTACATACTCCCTCAACTGTTCCCTTTCCATCTCCATCCTGTCCTGATCCACTACACATGGTAACATACTGTGTCTTTCAGTCTTGCTTTCTATCTTGGGCTCCTCTTCCTGGCTATATTTATCCAAAAAGTTACCTCCCAACACTTCGAAAAATTTTCATCTAGTCAATGTATTTTCCTATAAACCCAATGAAAGCTACAATCTTAAGTTCTTCTTCCTCTCATCTCCTGCTTCCTTCCCAGTGTTCATAAATCATCTGCAACCGACCAACCTACCTATGTGCTACCTACTCCCTCCCTCCAACTGCTCTTCTCTCCAGATTGGCTTGTCAAACTATTCACCGTTTCCCTTGCCATTTCCTTCATCATCTCCTTTGCATCCTGATCCTCTGATAGCATCTCTGGTAGTGATTTTCCTTCATCCATTCCAGATCACTCTGCTCCTCTTTCCTTTATTGCTGCTGCCCCATCCACCCACTCATTTTTTCCATGGCTTCTTTCACTTCTTCCTTCCCCGTATTCAGTAACAATAGTCTTTACAGTATCTACCTGCTCCACAACTTTCTCCCTTGCCTTACTGCGCATTCCCTCACTTTCCTCTTAAGGAGAATTGAATTTTCTTTCACATTTCTCATACAATTTGTTCATTAGACCATTTATCATCATATCTTAATAGTGCAACTCGCCTCTTGCACTCGGGTTTGGCTGCTCTTTAGATTTACCATTTTCTTGCAATCATGAGTAAATAAGACTATCTTTAGTTAAGAGCCTGTAGGATATGATGCATATGCATGTGTAATTACCTATATGTAGTTAATGAAGCAGATGTATGCATGTGGCATCTCATCTTCAATACTGAGTTCATCATAATTTTTTTTTCAAGTTTCCACTGACTGCAACACTTACTTATTTCTCCTTAAATGCATTCTACTGGTCAACAACTATTTGAGAAGAAATTTTTTTTACAATCTTTTCTACTTCATTTTGTTCTCAATTTGCAGCAGTAGCCTCTTATCTCTGTTGCATCTACTAGGAAATCTTTATCAACTCTTTCAAGTCCTTTCTAGACCTTGTAGTTATCATGTCTCCTCTTTTCCTCCTATCAGATTCGTATTGCTCAGCTCTGGCAGCTGTTTTATAGCTCCTTGAACATTTCACTTATCTGTGTTTTATTTTTCAGGTGTGGGCACGACATAACTGCTCCATTTTGGCCTAATGTAAGTTATAAAACTAACATTTCATCATCCACATACAGTAAAACCTTCATTTAAAAGACTGGAAATACAGAACAAAATCTATTGGGCCAATACATTTGGGAACAATATACAAAGTCCTTTGCTCACAGAATTGTACATTAGTTATAATTGTGGCAAAATAATAATCTTGCCACCTACTCCTTTCAATTAGTCCATTAAATAGGTTTACTGTATGTGAAAGTTATTTTATAGTTTGCAAGTGAAGCATACCTCACCTCCTACAAATGTTGTGTGTCCAGATATTTCCTTAAAGACGTTTTTAAGCATATAAATAGTTTGCTTCTACACAAGATAAAATACTTAACTAGTGACTTGATGAAGTGCAACCCTACTAGTTCCATTAAGCATGATTTTATGACTAAAGACTTCCTTACCTTGGCAGAATTTATAATCTGCAAAGCTGCGCGGTATGGCAAATGTTTTACAATTTCGACGAGATTACTAGGTTCAGAGTTGGCAATATCTTTCAGTGTGTGAAAACCTGCATTATAAAGCATTCGAGCCCGACCCTGTAAACAAAAAGAGCAGAGTAAAGAATAATAACAAGATTTACATAATAATTAACACCAAGTTAATGATCATTATTTTATTTGTAAAATCACCACAGTAGTAGTGTGCTACACAACATATGTTGATAAAACTGCCTGTTCTGATTTAATATTCTTTTTGTAGTTGCTTGGCTAGTGACCACAGAAACTCAACACTTCTTTCAAGAAAGTTAACATCACACTTGACAATATGTTGTCTCTTATAATCTCTCAATCTTCCCAGACTACCTCAATATCACAGACACACACACACACAAGTGTGTACGTATGTGTGTGTGTGTGTGTGTGTGTGTGTGTGTGTGTGTGTACTCAATCATGGTTGCAGGGGTCAAGTCATAGATCCTGGCTCCACCTCTTCACTGGTCACTACTAGGTCCACTCTCTCCCATCTCCACGATCTTAATCATACCTCTTCTTGAGTGTGTGTGTACATGTATGTATGTGTACATATGCATTTGTTTTCCAGTACATCCAAGACCATGCTGGATATGTGAAAAATTTGACAAAATTATAAATCCATAAAACTATGGATAAGGTCAGTTACCAGTAAATGTTAACCAATTTTTCTATTAGGCTAGTAAAAATCAGTATGGTAAAGGCAGAATGGTTACTACAGTGGAACCCCAGAATGTCAGCCAAAAACCAATTTGTACGAAAACTGAAGTAATATTTCCCATAAGAAATAATGTAAATTCAATAAATCCGTTCCAGACACCCAAAAATAGTGTATTAACAAAAAATACATTTTATAGAGAATAACTATAGTTTTACATACAGAAGACAATGAGAAATAAATATAAATGACTAATGAAATGGATAAATGAACACTGAACATCACTTTTACCTTTATTGTTGGCGTATGGAAGATGGCGAGGAGGGGGAGGGAGGAGAGGTTATTGTTTGGAAGGGAAATCCCCTCCATAAGAACTTCAGGTATTAAAGCCCTATTCAGGGTTACTTCCCTCTTTTGTCTTTTACTGGTACTAGGACCAGCTTGAGTCACTGGACCCCTGCCGCACAAAAAATCTGTCTAGAGGCCTGTTTCTGGCGTCTCTAAGATTTGCCTAAAATGGCTGACACGGCTTGCAAAAGCTTTGTAAGGGTAATATTTCTACACAACTTTCCACCTCACTCCACTTTGCACAAATGTCCTTAATCGCTGAATATGGCACATTCTCCCCTCTCTCTTCCTCCTCTTCTGAAGCAATTTCCTCAGCTAAGGTCTGTTGCTGCTCCAGATGAAAGCCTTGTTTCGGATGAACACTTAGAGTAATGCTCACTGAACGAGTAACAAAGGCAGACAGTCATGAACGTATGAGCAGCTGCATCCCGTGGGCAGGTGGACACATCTGGTACGGACGATTTCCGAGCGGATGTACGAAAATGGGGAAAATTTCACCAAAAAAAAGTGGTCGAAAACTGAATTGTACAATGACCAGACCAGACGAAAACTGGGGTTCCACTGTACATCTTTATGCACATCCAGTTCTGTGTGTAATATACAAAATAAAAGCATTGAAGTTTTACTGATGTAAAAAGGCTCAATAAATCTCAAGCAGATGAAAGGCGATGTACAAACTGTAAGGGAAAGAGATAGAAGATGGGTCGAGAGGTAGGGCCTTGGATATTCAGCACGCATGCGTGCACGCACACACGATCACACACGAGAATATTTAATTAGCAGGAGTAGAGGTGAATGGCAATGTGATCTTAGACTGTTGGAGTGGACAGTAACAAAAGGGCATAGAACTTTAGTTTTAAGAGGGCAACAAACACAGTGCATGTACTCAAAGTGGAGTGGGTACTTTCGAGAGAACAAAAAGGGCACAATATTGTGACTGGAACAATACACAAATAACCTTGCCTATATATATGCTAGCCTCTTCCCTCTCTCGTGTTAGTGTGACTTTGTAAATGGTCCAAGTTGGACCAAGACATCGTCGTAAGCTTCTTTCTCCTGTGTTTTTTTTTTTTTTTGTGTGTGTGTGTGTGTGTGTGTGTGTGTGTGTGTGTGTGTGTGTGTGTGTGTGTGTGTGTGTGTGTGTGTGTGTGTGTGTGTACTTAACAGAGAAATCAGGGATATCTTATGCCCTTCTGGATAAGATAAAGAGAATGATGGTAAATGTTTTTGTTTCTGGGCCCCCTTCTGAAGACTTAAAAAAATAACACCCGTTAAATTTCCATTTACAGTAAGCGTTTATTTTCCCTACATACCTTTTTCACAGCTGGCAAGTCCATTAATGGAAGTAATTCTGCTGAGCAGCAGCCAGAGATCTGACGAGCAAAGTTACCCAAGAGGTCTCGAAAAGCCCATAACTCTTCAAGTTCCTAAAATGCAAACATTCACAATAAAATAAAATGCAATAATTAAAAATGTTTAATAATATTCTGATATGAGACAATTCTAAAAATCCACATTCCTGTATATCTCATTTTAATAAATGTTATTGTATCCACACAGAACACAGTGTTGCTTACACTTGTCCTCCCATTTTTTATTTTACAAAAAATTTTAATTGACCTCAATTTGGCCAGACACAGAAAAACTGAAAAGCTTTTCTAAGTAAATTTCCAGTTAAATGATACAAAACACATTGTTACAATAACAGTGAAGGCAAATGATACTTTGACTAATAGCAAATGCTTATTATATTACTCAGAGGACTGAGGAGGGAGTGTTGAATTTTTTGATATTTCAGAGAGTATGTAGAAAGTAATGAATACTTTAAACCTGAGATGGAGGGAAAGTGGGGATGGAGTTGCCCTAGGAACA